>NW_017189516.1:38509953-38668157 GCF_001704415.2 Capra hircus | reverse complement strand
AATAGAAAACTAGTTAAACATAGAGGAGAGAACAGACAGGCTGATATTCCCTGGCTTTACACACTCAAAAGCCAATAAAGTCTCAAGACAAGAGACTTGCTCTGTTCACGTAGGCCAACAGGCGCCCATTTGAATTCAGCGGAGGGGTGCCCGCCCCTTGTGCTGCCCTTCTGTGGGGTCTTAGAACCCGGGGAAGAAAAGTGAACGCACGACGGGCTCATGTTCCAACGGATCAGCCTAAAAAGATGAGGGAGCGTGCAGACGGAGAAAGAGAGAAAGAAAGAACTTGACATGAGGAGGCCGAAGGTGTGCAAAAACCCCATAACTTTTATTTTCAAAGGTGCCATATACCCTAAGTTTTACATAATGGAAGATGGCAGGTCATGCAGGGGCAGCTCCTGGACCCTTATCAAGATCCAGGCTTTTCTTTCCTGCCACTATCTTATCCTCGTTATACAAAACGTCTCAGCGTGATTTACACTTCTCATCTTCTTGCGCCACAGAGGCCTTGTTAACATATTTATGGTTCTTTTCCTTGATGAATGTTAATCAACCCAAAAACACTCATCTTTCCCCTTCAAAGTGTTTTTGACTTTAATCTTGCCATCACCCTGACAACACAGCCTACCTTATAATACACGTTAGCGGTCCTTAGAGACAACGGTGCAGTGGGTCACAACAAAGCAAGTACCACTTAACTCACAACGATCAATGTTGCTACTTGTATTTTTCTATCATACCAACTATACTTAATGAATGCCCCTGGCGTAACCCATATAAGGGCAATTGTTACTATTTCGCTAATGCCTAAAGCTCATAAATTTACTAATGGGCAAAATTTTACCATACTGACTTCTCTTGATGTAAGTGGGGTCTTAAACTCTAAAGTTCAGAGTGACAATGGCTCCATCTTTAAAGCTGCTGTAACTCAAGGGGTGTCAAAAGCTCTAGGATAGAATATCACACTGTTCCTGGAGACCCCAATCTTCAGAAAAAGTTGAAAAGGCTAATGACATTATTAAAAGACACCCGTGTAAGCTAACTCAGCAAACACAAGACAGTTGGTTTAAAGTTTTACTCATAGCTTTAATGAGGGCTCAAACTGCCCCTAAGAAGAAGGGACTGTCTCTATGACAGTCTGTTTTTCTGCACAGATATCATCATAGATCCTAACGCCTTAGAACTATTTGACTCAGCTTTCAGCTTTTCAACCTCCTCATTGTCGTGGCCCAGGCGCAGGTTGGAAAAGCATTTCCAGACATGAGACAGAATGAAAGAAGAATAAAGTTTATTAGAATGGGAGATGCTGTTAGAACAGCAGGCTAGCTCAAGGGAGAACCGAGCAGGGGTCCTTACTCCACTTTTATAACCAGGGGTACAAGGCATGGGATAGGGGTCTTGCAGGTCATTTGCTGATTGGATGAGGCATGTATGCTGGGTCAGGGAAGAGTAGGGCAAATACCTTCTCCTGATGGGGTAGGAGGAGAGACAGGTTATACTGTTCCATTAATAGTTACAACATGGGGGAGGGAAGGATGATAAGGGTCTGGTTTTTCTGTTCCTGCATTCCAAGACCCTCCTTGGTTTCATCTGGCTCTTTTGTCCTTGGGTCACCACACGCATCAATTGAAGGCTTCCCATGCAGTCCATAAAGGCTGCAAAGACTAGGACTCGACTTGGCAATTGAACAACAACCACAAGGGAATGGAGGCTTTCCCCTGGTGGCACTAGTGGTAGAGAATCCACCTGCAATGCAGGAGACGCGACTTCCATCCCTGGGTCAGGAAGATCCCCTGGAGGAGGAAATGGCAACCCACTCCAGTATTCTTGCCTGGGAAATCCTGTGGACAGCAGAGGCTGGACTACAGTCCATGGGTTTGTAAGAGGCTCAGACACCACTTAGAAACTAAACAACCAGGGGAAGATCAGAAAGACACCTCTGTGGTGGAAATGGAAAGGAAATCCAAAAAAGACGGATAAATATGTACAGTAACTGATTCACTTTCCTGCACAGTAGAAACCAAAACAACACTGTAAAGCAACTATACGCCAATACAAATCAATTTAAGAGAAAGAAACAAACAAATGCTCCTCTGAGTAGGAGACCTGGGAGCAGAGACTGGAATGCAAGCGGGGAGATACTGTGCAAAGAACCCAAGGTGAGCTTCGCAAAAGCTCCGAGGTGGAAATAAACTTTGTAGGTTCCAGCAATCACAAGAGAAGCAGGAGACTACAGGGGCATAGAGCAGGCAGGAAGACGGGGAATGAATTAGAAAAGACACCAGGACAAGTAGAGCTCTAGTGGGATTTGTGTGTGTGTGTGTGTGTGTGTGTGTGTGTGTGTGTGTGTGTGTGATAGAAAAGCGAATTGTTCCTCACATGGGATGGAAAGCCCTTGAACAGATAGCAACAGGGAAGTGACATCACTTAATTTCCATTTCCCAAGAATCCTTAAGATCATTTTCTGGGTTGGGGTAGGGGCGAAGTGGGTGAAGGAGCTCAAAAGGTACCAACTTTCAGGCTGGCTGAATAAAATTAATATTTTAAGGGAAGACGAGTAAAACATAAATGCTTTTCCCTGCCCTCTAGTGAGCACTGTTCATCTGCACTATGCATCCACCTGACCTCCCCAACAGCAGAAACACCTGCTCAACTAGAAAGATCAATTATTCTTCTGCTAGTGCCAGCCATGGAAACTCCTTTAGAGGATAACACGCCTCTCAATTCTGCATGGGATCACCATGACTCGCCACGTACCCTGCATGTGCATACAGCTTTGGTGAAATTGATGCAAAACGCCAATAGATCATTTCCCTTAAAGATAGGGACTGGTACAGAACAGACCAGGTCACAGGACCTGAGGAGATATGCAGCCACACCTACCAGAAGTTCTCACCTTAAATACTTGCTTAAGACCTTACCAGTCTCACTAGCTCTACTGTTCATATCTTGCCTATTTGACGACATGATTGTTTCTTGCATTACCAGGTGTGTGACTGAGCCTCTGATAAAAACAACAATAAGTAAGTGACTTGAAACCATTCACCAATCGATAGCTCTCTAAGATCAATGATGGTAATAGCTGAACTCTAGCTATGGGAAGAAGCAACAAGATGGAATCTTTTGCCGACTGTAACAGACCAGCAAGACAGGCCATCCAGAGGCGTGGACTACTGTCAGAAGGGCCTAGTCCACTAATAGCACATGCAGGGTCCTATCAAAGAAATCTGGCCTGACCTGGGAATGAGCATTCCTAGTGTTGTGGGCCAATTGGTCACAAAATGCCCCTCAAACCTGGGTCAAAGTTAAGACCTAAAGGGAGGAGTCTGTAAAACAAAGATTGTTGCCCACCATCCAGTCCTACAGGAATCCAGTTGTGAGCCACTGCAGTCACTGCCCTAAATTATACCCTAAAAGGAAATCAGCGTGAAGATCAGAGTGAGGAATTTTGTCCTCTGGGAAAACGGACAAAACTGATGCCAAGGTACCATTAGGCGTTTTCAGGCAAAATTTTATGAACCCAGTTTCCTGCACCTTCCCATACTTGGAAAAGCACTAAAACCATTAACTCAGATGTCTGTTCCTGAATGAAGAGCAGTAACCTTCCAGCAAGATGTGTGCTTGACTGTACCCCCTGAATTCTAAAGTCACAGACATACTGGCCTCCCCTCCCCTCCCCTCTTCAGAACTGTCCTCAGAGCTCTCTGAAAGACTGTTTCCCTGGTTAGCATCCTCAGATTGGTTCAAATGAAACTTTCCATTTATTTGTGAAGATATTAATTTTTTCATCTTTATAAAAGAAGTAAGTCATGTGTGTACTGTGCTAAGTTGCTTCAGTCATGTCTGACTATTTGCACCCCTATGGACTGTAGCCCAGCAGGCTCCCCTGTCCATGGGCTTCTCCAGGCAAGAATACTGGAGTGGGTTGCCGTGTCCTCCTCCAGGACATCCTCCCAACCCAGGGATCGAACCCAGGTCTCTTATGTCTCCTGCATTGGCAGGTGGGTTCTTTACCACTAGCGCCACCTGGGAAGCTCCTAAGTAAGTCATGGGGATGTCATACACAGCATATTTGAAAGATGCTAAGAGTACAACTTAAAGGTTGTCATCACAAGGAAAAACTCATAATTATGTGTAGTGGTGGATGTTTTCTAGACCTACTGTGATCATTTCACAATAGCTACAAATATTGAATCATTATGTTGTGTATCTGAAACATAGTATGTCAATTATACCTCAATAGAAAAAGATCTGTTTCATTTATTAAAGAAAAAAAAACTTTGACAGTCTCTACAATAATGTAAAAAAGGACAAGGGGAAGATTTCAGAGCCGGGGTACAATTGGAGATAAGGCACTCTTGTTTCTCTAGCATTCTGGCCAATTGTGGACCAGCTTCTCTGGGTGAAGTTGGAGGATTTAGATTAGGGATACTGAAATATGCCTTCTGACTTTCCTTTACAAAGCACCCTAAAAACTCTCAATCAAGCTAACTTTAAGGCCACTCCATTGTCCTTTCCATACCTTTGGCTTTCTTTGTGAGAACCATCCCCCCAGTGGATGATTTAGAAAAACCATACACACAGATCATAAAAGTCAATGAATATTTGAGTGTTTTTGGTGTGCTAGACCCCATGCTGCTGGAAGGATTATTTTTAGTGACTATTTTTGGCCACATCAAATTGCTTGTGGGATCTTGGTTTCCGAACCGAGGATCGAACCCAGGCCCTCAGCTGTGAAAGCACTAAGTCCTACCCACTGGACCACCAGGGAAGTCCCTGTTGGAAAGATTATCACTCGGGGCTACTTTTATTCTGGAGCAACATAAGTGTTTTCCATCAGCACACCACCAAATGGAATACAAATGCAGACAAAATGCAACAAATGGATTTAACCATATACCAAGTTGTTGACCTAACTTCACAGGGCATGACTTGAACAACACAGTAATATAGCCAGAAAAAAAGAACAGCCAAAAAACAAGCTTCAGTTGTTTTCAGTTATCAGTGCCATCATTAATGGGGACTATACACACTCAGAGGCTGAAAAACTGAATATGCAATTATGTGGCTGTCATTAGGAACCGAGATTTTAAACACGAAACAAAAGATACACAAGCATGAAATGAAAGGAAAAGAAGCCTGGTGGTACTGATTTTGAACTGGAAAGAACAGTATAAACTCATGGCTATTTTCCCCTTAAAAAATATACATCCTAACTCTCTACTGGAAAGATGTAGAAGCAAAGAGACACCCAATAGTAATTACTCTGAAAACAGGTAATGGGAAAAAAAATGACAATTTATCCTCCCTTTCCTACAAAGACTGAATTAGAAGTAAACCAGTAACTGATGGGGGAAAGTTCTTTATAGAAAAGTTTTCACTAATAAATAAAGAAGGAATCCTAGAGTTTTAATATCTCCATCTTGCAACCTTCAATGAGATGATCGATCTAGCCACTGGAGAACTTTATAAAGTAGCATCCAATTGACAACATCTAGTCAACCAGCAGCCCACACTCCTGCCCCAGGAAGAGCTCAGATGCCTCCTCACCTGCAGAATGTTCTTGCTTCCATATCACACTGGAATCCCATCAAGCTTTCAGACTGCCTACCAGCTTACAGGATGGAATCTGCAAAAATCAAAAAATGCAGTAAGTATTACAGAAGAGATGGCCTAGTGTCTTTAATAAGCAAATGGCAAGATAAATGAAAAAGGAAAAAAGAAGATACAGGAATTGTCACATAAATGCAACCTGCAGATCCTGGCTGCATTTCATACAAAGCCAACGGGGGAAAAAAAATTATCAGATACTTGGACAATTTCTACACTGATTGGATATTTGATGATATTAATTTGTTTAAGTATGCAAATATTATTAAAACAATTTTATAAAAAGTCCTTCTCTTTTACAGATACACTGAAGTTTTTACAGCTGAGATGCTATGATGCCTGGAAGCAGCTTTAAAATTACGCAGTGCCAGTGGTGGCCGTGCTGGGGTATGCGTACAAAGGAAACAAGATGGCACCTGAGCTGATAATTGTTTAAGCTGGTGATGTCTGAATAGGTGTTCCTTGTACTCTTCTCTGTATTCTTGTGGATGTTTGGAAATTCCTCATTACAGAAAGAGTAGTGTAGACGCCAGACATTAGGGATTACATGTTAAGCAATTATCTGCAGTTGTTTTAAGGAAATCTACGTTTCATCTTTTGCTCTTTGCTACAGACACCACCCTTATGGCACAAAGTGAACAAGAACTAAACAGCCTCTTGAGGAAAGTGAAAGAGGAGAGCGAAAAAGTTGGCTTAAAGCTCAACATTCATAAAATAAGGTCATGGCATCCGGTCCCATCACTTCATGGCATATAGATGGGGAAACAATGGAAGCAGTGACAGACTTTATTTTCTTGGGTTCCAAAATGACTACTATGGTTATTGCAGCCATGAGATTAAAAGATGCTTGCTCCTTGGAAGAAAAGCTATGACAAACCTAGACAACATATTAAAAAGCACAAACATTACTTTGCCGACAAAGGTCCATACAGTCAAAGCTATGGTTTTTCCTGTAGTCATGTATGGATGTGAGAGCTGGGCTGAAAAGAAGGTTGAGTGCCAAAGAACTGATGCTTTTGAACTATGGTATTGGAGAAGACTCTTGAGAGTCCCTTGGACTGCAAGGAGATCAAACCAGTCAGTCCTAAAGGAAATCCACCCTGAATATTCATTGGAAGGATAGACACTGAAGATGAACCTGATGCAAAGAGCTGACTCGTTAGAAAAGACCCTGATGCTGGGAAAGACTGAAGGCAGGAGAAGAAGGGGATGACACAGTATGAGATGGTTGGATGGCATCACCGTCCCAATGGACATGAGTTTGAGTAAGCTCCAGGAGTTGGTGATGGACAGGGAAGCCTGGCATGCTGCAGTCCATGGGGTCACAAGGAGTCAGACAGACTGAGTGACTGAGCAACAACAATGCATTTCTATTATAAAGGGTGTTATGTAGGGCTGAGGGTCTGAAGTGGTTAGGAAAGGCTGAGGAAAAGCCTTTCAGACGCGAGCTACTAGCTGAGCTGCACTGGGTAACCAGCTGAGCTGAGGCAATTAGAGGCCATGCCCAATGCAGTCCTGGGTCACATCACAGATGCTTTTGAGAAATGGAAATGAGATTGGCAGTAGATCGTCCTGGCCCTTTTAAATTCACTGAAGATTTAGACATTTGTCTTAAGAACAGTGAGAAGCCAAAGAAGGATTTTACATTCAGCTTTGCATTTTGTACATATGGAAGATAGAATGTATGTACTCATGGCACGACTCCAAGGGAGAGTCACTGAAAGAAGACCCATAGTGTTTTCTTGGAAGTGTGGGTTTCCTGAAACACGGTAAAATGTGTAAATAATGGAGGGCTGGAAGGACTGATGCTGAAGCTGAAACTCCAATATTTTGGTTACCTGATGGGAAGAACTGACTCATTGGAAAAGACCCTGATGCTGGGAAAGATTGAGGGCAGGAGGAAAAGGGGACGACAGAGGATGAGATGGTTGGATGGCATCACTGACTCAATGGACATGAGTTTGAGCAAGCCCCGGGAGTTGGTGATAGACTGGGAAGCCTGGCGTGCTGCAGCCACAAAGAGTCAGACACGACTGAGTGACTGAACTGATGATCATCTCTTTCTTATAGCCAATGTAGAAACGTTAAAAAAAAAAAAAGAATTATAAACCCTTCCCTATTGAAATGTGCGTGTGCTCTAGCTGAAGAGAATTTTAGCATGAGATGCTAGGACCACCAGATCTGTAGTTCAACCATGGTGACGCCTTTGACTTATTCTGTGTGGCCTGACAAGAGTAGGGCAAGCCTTTTCTTCCATCTGAGGTTGTATGGGTTGGTTTTCACTAAACCATGTATAGCATCACATGGCACATTCCTTAAGTCTGGCTGCGTTTTCCCATCACGCAGACCATGGCTGATTAGTGTGGCCTTAATTTTGTTGTTGTTCAGTCGCCAAGTCATGTCCAACTCTTTGCAGCCCCATGGACTGCAGCACGCCAGGTTTCCCTGTCCATCAGTATCTCCTGGAGTTTGCTCAGATTCATGTCCATTGAGTCGGTGAAGCCATCCAACCATCTCATCCTCTGTTGCCCCCTTCTCCTCCTGCCCTCAATCTTTCCCAGCATTAGGGTCTTTTCCAATGACTCAGTTCTTTGCATCATGTGGCAAAAGTTTTGGAGCTTTGGCTTCAGCATCAGTCCTTCCAATGAATATTCAGAGTTGATTTCCTTTAGGATTGACTGGCTTGCTCTTGCTGTCCAAGGGACTCTCAAGAGTCTTCAGCAGCGCACAATTCAAAAGCATGAATTCTTTGGTGCTCCAGCTCTCACATCCATACATAACTACTGGGAAAACCACAGTTTTGACTAGATGGACCTGTGTTGGCAAAGTAAGGTCTCTGGTCTTTAGTATGGTGTCTAGGTTTGTCATTCCCTTCCTGCCTAGGTTGGCCACAGCATTGTCATGGCAAAGGGGCTTGCAGAACTCAATGGCGCTATGAGCCATGCTGTGCAGGGCCACGGAAGACAGACAGGTCACAGTGCAGAGTTCTGACTAAACATGGTCCACTTGAGGAGGGGATGGAAAACCTCTCCAGTATTCTTGCTGTGAAAACACCATGACAGGATGATAAAAGATAGGACCCTGGAAGACGAGCAGCCCAGGTCGGAAGGTGTCCAATATGCTACTGAGGAAGAGTGGAGGGAAATTACTAACAGCTCCAGAAAGGATGAAGCAGCTGGGCCAAAGCAGAAATGACACTAGTTGTGGATGTGTTTGGTGGTGAAGGTAAAATCCAGTGCTGTAAAGAACAATATCACATAGGAACCTGGAGTGTTAGGTCCATGAATCAAGGTAAACTGGACGTGGTCAAGCAAGAAATGGCAAGGGTGCACATCCACATCTTAGGAATCAGTGAACTAAAATGCACAGGAATGGGAAAATTTAATTCAGATGACTATTATATACACTATAGTCAAGGATCCTTTAGAAGAAATGGAGTAGCCCTCCTAGTCAACAGGAGAGTCTAAAATGCAGTACTTGGGTGCAATCTCAAAAACAACAGAGGGATCTAGGTTCGTTTCCAAGGCAAACCATTCAACATCACAGTAATCCAAGGCAATGCCTCAACTACAGATGCCAAAGAACCTGAAGTCAATCCGTTCTATGAAGACCTACGAGACATTCTATAGTTAACATCAAAAAAATGTCCTTTTCATCATAGGGGACTGGAATGCAAAAGTTGGAAGTCAAACGATACCTGGAGTAGCAGGCAAGTTTGGCCTTGAAGTACAAAATGAAGCAGGGCAAAGGCTAACGGAGTTTTGCCAAGAGAACACACTTGTCATAGCAAACACCCTCTTCCAACAACATAAGAGATGACTCTACACATGAACATCACCAGGTGGTCAATATTGAAACCAGGTTGATTATATTCTTTGCAGCCAAACATGGAGACGCTCTATACGGTCAGTGAAAACAAGACATGGAGCTGACTGTGGCTCAGATCAACAACTCCTTATTGCAACATTCAGCCTTAAACTGAAGAAAGTAGGGGAAAGCACTAGGCCATTCAGGTACGAACTAAATCTAATCCCTTATGGTTACACAGTGGAGGTGACAAAGACATTCAAGAGATTAGATCTGCTAGACAGACTGCCTGAAGAATGATGGACAGAGTTTCGTATCACTGTTCAGGAATCAGTGACCAAAACCATCTCAAAGAAAAAGAAATGCAAGAAGGCAAAGGGGTTGTCTGAGGAGGCCTTACACACAGCTGAGGAAAAAAGAGAAGCAAAAAGCAAGGGAGAATGGGAAAGCTACACTCAACTGAATGCAGATTGCCAGAGAACAGCAAGGAGAGATAAGAATACTTTCTTCAGTGAACAGTGCAAAGACATAGAGGAAAACAAGAGAATGGGAAAGACTAGAGATCTCTTCAGGAAAATTGGAGCTATCAAGGGAACATTTCATGCAAAGATGGGCACAATAAAGCACAGAAATGGTAAGGACCTAAGAGCAGCAGAAGAGACTAAGAAGAGGTGGCCAGAACAGAGAACTAAACAAAAAAGGTCTTAATGAGCTGGATAACCATGATGCGTGTGGTCACTCACCTACAGCCAGACGTCCTGCAGTGTGAAGTCAAGTGGGCCTTAGGAAGCATTACTACAAACAAAGCTGGTGGAGGTGACGGACTTCCCGTTGAGCTAGTTAGAATCCTAAAAGCTGATGCTGTGAAATCGCTGCACTCAACATGTCAGCAAATGTGGAAAATGCAGCAGTGGCCACAGGACTGGAAAAGGTCAGTTTTCATTCTAATCCCAAAGAAGAGCAATGCCAAAGAATGCTCAAACTACCATACAGTAGTGCTTATTTCACATGGTAGTAAGGTTATGCTCAAGATCCTTCAAGCTAGGATTCAATAGTATGTGAACCTAGAACTTTCAGATGTCCAAATTTGGGTTTAGAAAAGGCAGAAGAACCAGAGATCAAATTGCCAACATTTGTTGGATCATAGAGAAAGCAAGGAAATTCCAGAAAAAAATCCACTTCTGCTTCATTGACTATGCTAACACCTTTCACTGTGTGGATCACAATAAACTATGGAAATTTCTTAAAGAGATGGGAATACCAGACCACCTTACCTGTCTCCTGAGAAACTTGGATGCAGGTCAAGAAGCAATAGTTAGAATCTTACATGGAACAATGGACTGGTTCCACATTGGGAAAGAAATACAACAAGGCTGTATACTGTCACCCTGCTTATTTAACTTCTATGCAGAATACATCATGTGAAATGCCAGACTGGATGAATCACAAGCTGGAATCAAGACTGGGGGAGAAATATCAACAATCTCAGATATGCAGATGATACCACTCTAACAGCAGAAAGCTAAGAGGAACTAAAGAGCCTCTTGATGAGGGTCAAAGAGGAGAGTGAAAAGTTGGCTTAAAACTCAATATTCAAGAAACTAAGATAATGGCATCCAATCTTATCACTTCATGGCAAATAGATGGCGAAAAAGTGGAAGCTATGACAGATTTTATTTTCTTGGGCTCCAAAATCACTGCAGATGGTGACTGCAGCCATGAAATTAAAATATACTTGTTCCTTTGGAGAAAAGGTATGAGAAACATAGACAGTGTATTAAGAAGGAAATACATCAGTTTACTGACAAAGGTCTATATGGTCAAAGCTATGGTTTTTCCAGTAGTAGTCGTGTATGGATACGTGAGTTGGACCATAAAGAAGGCTGAAAGTGAAAGTGAAGTCGCTCAGTCGTGTCCTACTCTGCAGCCCCATGGACTATAGCCCACCAGGCTCCTCTGTGTATGGAATTTTCCAGGCAAGAGTACTGGAGTGAGTTGCCATTTGCTTCTCCAGGGGATCTTCCCAACCCAGGGATTGAACCTGGGTCTCCAGCATTGCAGGCAGATGCTTTTACCATCTGAGCCACCAGGGAAGCCCTAAAAGAAGGCTGAGAGCCAAAAAATCGATGCTTTCAAATTGTGCTGAAGAAGACTTGAGAGTACCTTGGACAGCAAAGAGATCAAACCAGTCAATCCTAAAGGAAACCCTGAATATTCATTGGAAGGACTGATGCTGAAGCTGAAGCTCCAATACTTTGGACACCTGATGTGAAGAACTGACTCATTGGAAAAGACCTTGATGCTGGGAAAGACTGAAGGCAAGAGAAGGGGATTGCAGAGGATGAGATGGTTAGTTAGCATCACCAACTCAATGGACATGCATCTGAGCCAACTTCAGGAGAGAGTGAAGGACAGGGAAGCCTGGTGTGCTGCAGTCCATGGGGTCACAAAGAGTTCGACACAACTTAACCACTGAACAACAACAACACAGTTCGCCATAGCTTTAAATTACTGCCAGTCATTTTGTATGGCTGATTTCCAAATAGAAGCAGCCTTTGGAAACCTAAGAGTAGGCTTGTGGAGAGATAGCATAACATCTGGTCTCTCAGTGAATCTGTCTGATCTCAAATCCTGTGATCTGGAGAGTTTGCCTAACCTCGGAGTGCCTGGACTTTCTCATCATTAAAAGCAATGGGAAGAAAACATTCATCTCTTGGGGCCCGTATGAAACTTATATAGATTCACATTTGTCAAGCACTTAGAAGAGTGCATGATCCATTACAAGCAGCATACCAGTATCTTTGAACCTCTTGGCACCTCCTTGTCCTCATTAGTTGAGCAACTTCTAGAAACGTCTCTGCTAGGTACACTTTGACAATGAATCAGTTGGGTACTCGGCAGGTTTTAGAGGTGACTGCTATCTTCACAGTCAATAGTTAACTATTGTTTGGGGGCTAGCAACAAGAGCTGCTACATAAACAGAGAGAACCTGTGTCAGTGTAGTGCTTAGACAAAGATCATTAGACAACCTGGCCAAACAACGACAGATGTCCAATGACAGGTGGAATCGGGGTGCTCAGCAGCCTTACACCTCATCCTGCAGCTCAGCTTCCTTCTGGTTAAGGTTCTCCACTCACAAAAATCCACCAGGCCTCAAATGGGACCTAATTAAACTTAAAAGCTGTTGCACAGCAAAGGAAATCATAAACAAAATGAAAAGATGACATACAGAATGGGAGAAAATATTTACAAATGAAGTAACTGACAATGGGTTAATCTCCAAAATATACAAACAGCTCATACAGTTCAAAATTGGGAGAATGGCATGGAAACATGTATACTATCATGTAAGAAACGAATCGCCAGTCTATGTTTGATGCAGGATACAGGATGCTTGGGGCTGGTGCACGGGGAAGATCCAGAGAGATGATATGGGGTGGGAGGTGGGAGGGGGGTTCATGCTTGGGAACTCACGTACACCCGTGGTGGATTCACGTCATTGTATGGCAAAACCAATACAGTATTATAAAGTAAATTAAAGTAAAAATAAAAATTAAAAAAAATTAAAAAAAACAAACATCCCAATCAGATGATGGGTGGAAGATCTACATAGACATTTCTCCAAAGAAGACATAGAGATGGCTAAGAGGTACATGAAAAGACGCTTGACATCACTAATAATGAGATAAATGCAAACCAAAACCTACAATGAGGTAGTACCTCACACTGGGCAGAATGGGCATCATCAAAACCTACAAACAATAAATGCTGGAGAGGGTGTAGAGAAAAGGGAACCCTCCTACACTATTGGTGGGAATGTAAATCTGTACAGCCACTATGGAAAACAGTATGGAGGTTCCTTATATGGGCTTCCCAGGTAGCTCCAGTGGTAAAGAACCTGCCTGCCAATGCAGGAGACATAAGAGACATGGATTCAATCCCTGGGTCAGGAAGGTCCCCTGGAATAGGGCATGGCACCCCACTCCAGTATTCTTGCCTGGAGAATCCCATGGACAGAGGAGCCTGGCGGGCTACAGTCCATGGGGTTGCAAAGAGTCAGACGCAGACGGAAGCGACCTGGTGCACACACACACCGAGTTCCTTCAAAAGCTAAAAACTGGAGTGATCATACGTCCAGCAACCCCACCCCTGGGCACGAATCTGGAGAAAATCATAATTTGAAAAGACGCATTGACTGCAATGTTCACTGCAGCACTATTTACAACAGCCAACACGTGGACGCAACCTCAATGTCCATCAATACAGGCATGGATAAAGAAGATGTGGTATATACATATACAATGGAATATTACCTAGCCATAAAAACAGAACGAAATAGCGCCGTTTGCATCAACGTGGATGGACCTAGAGATTGTCATACTGAGTGAAGTCAGAGAAAGACAAACATCATGTTGTTTTGCTTATACGTGGAATCAAAAAATAGTACAAATGGACCTGCAACAAAACAGAAATAGAGTCACAGCCATAGAAAAGACACTTATGGTTACTGAAAGGGAAAGCGACGGGGAGGAGGAGGGGGGAGATAAAATGGGAGCCTGGGATTGACGTATACACTAATATGCACCAAATAGATGACAAGCAAGGACATGCTTTATAGGACAGGGAACTGGATGTTCAATATTCTGTAATGACCTCTGTGGGAAAATAATCTGAAAAACAGTGTACCTGTGTATGTGTTTAACTGAGTCTCTGGCTGTACCGCAGAAACTAGAAACATTGTAAACCAACTATGATCCAATAAAAAATGAATTGAAAAAAAGCACCAGGCTTCACCAACTGTCTGCACAACGGGCTTAACCATCAATAAACCTTGCCAATCTTAAGCAACTTGCCAGCCTCTAAGAAACCAAAATTGGAATTTATCAAACACAAGGGGAGGCAGTTAGGGACTTTACCAAATAGCTATCATGGAATTCTTTCATAAAGCTTTTTTGCATCATTTTACAGCTCACACTTTTCTTATTACAAAAGAAAACATGTTCTGTATGGAAATTCTAGAAACTAAAGATAAATCACAATTTAAAAGATAAAAATATTCTCCAACCTTACAGGGCCACAAAAAGCGCTGTTAATGTCAGTGTATGATCTGCCAGCTACATACTTTTGTCACACATTACACGTGTATACCTGTGGCGGATACATGTTGATGTATGGCAAAACCAATACAATATTGTAAAGTAATTAACCTCCAATTAAAATAAATACAGATTTAAAAATACACATTTAAAAAATTTATATGAATGAAGTCAGAAGGTACCTGTTAGTTTGTAACTCGCTTTCATGGCTAAGTAACGATTTTTAACAACCTGGTTTTTAACTCCTAATATTCCACTGTAGCTGTAACTTATTCCACTGATCCCTCATTGTTGCCCAATTAGATGCTTTTCTGTTTTACAATTATAAACAATGCTTGAGTATATTTGTAACTATCACCTCATCCAAATTATTATTTTTAAGGACCAAATTTCTCGAGGTGAAGTTGCTGGGTCCAACAATATGCAAACATTTCAGGGATCTGATTCGTAATCCTACTTTGCCCGTTAAGAAGCATTAGATTCATTCTCAGAAATCCACTTGGGGCCAAAAAAGAACATTACATCTATTTCTTAAAAAGAGTTTTAGGACAAGGAAATGGCAACCCACTCTAGTATTCTTGCCTGGAAAACTCCATGGACATAGGAGCCTGGTGGGTTACAAACCATGAGGTCACATGACAGAGCAGGCACATGTGACCGGGGTGGAAGGAGATGGGTCGGTAACAATAAACAGGTAGAACTTTTAAAAAAGGATTTCTAGATATTTAAATATTTCTTTGACTCCAAGGGTGGTGGTAGAGGGGCTAAAAAGTGGGAGGAAGACACAAGCGAATGCTGCTTCCCTGCCACCCAAACAGGCAACAAGGCACGCATGTGCACCCTCACCCACGTGGGCCCCACGTTGCCGCATCTGCCAGAAGACTATGCTCCTTGACCCATCTTGAGCCTACAAGTACATTCCTTAGTCTCTCCTCTCTTGCCTTTGCTCCTCTCTTTCCAGTGATTCTCAGTGGGAGCTGCGCTGTCCTCTATGGCTCACAGTGGGCATCTCTGTGGGTGAGGGTTTGCTGTGACAATGATCTGGGGGTACCCTTGAACTTAGACTGCTGACATCCTGTGCAATGGCAATGTTGTCTACTTCTCACATGACTTGCAAATGTTCCTCTGGACATTTATGTAGGTGGAATCCTGCATCTGAAACCTGCATGCAATATCTGGACTTAGATCCTATCACCATTCTACAGAAAGACAGAAAACAGCTTTTGAATGAACTTTCCAGGAATACAAAAGTATCTAGTAAGTAAATTGAGGGCTGTGTTGATAGCTTGCTTTTTTCCAGGTTTTTCATGAGTTGTTTACCACTGCAGAAAAGTCCTATCACCAGCGGCAATCCTACTAGTGGTATTCAAGCCACTGATTTAACACCCCACTTTGGTCTGTACCCGCAGGCGCCGCAGTCACAGCGATCAGGAGCAAACATCCAACCACTTCGTCATGACTCTAATGTAGTCGTTCAAGCATACATATTACTTTATAACACACTGTTTTGATTTCTTGGTTGTATTATAGTCTTTAAAAAATCTAAAAATTATGTGTGAAGTTACGTATTATTACCCGTGAATTTCACTTAAGGATTTTAACTGCTACTGCCAAGTCGCTTCAGTCGTGTCCGACTCTGTGCGACCCCATAGACGGCAGCACACCAGGCTCCCCCTTTCCTGGGAATCTCCAGGCAAGAACAAAAGAAGTTGCTTAAAAAACAGTTGTTTTAAAAAGCTGGCAATGGGTTGTGATAGGCTTGAGAGCAACTTGCTGGCGTCCCCTAGTGGCAAAATCGAGCAAATGATTCATAGCCAGCGGCTCTTTTAAAAGCTTTTGGCTCCAAAATGTGGTCAAGGAAATGATCCCTTTCTCACCCCCACCCCCGACCCGCCCAGACTCATTCAGGGATGTTTCCTGTTAGTGAGCTGGTGCCTGAGCAGGGGGGATAGAGAAGAAAGTGGGGAGGCGGGGGGGGGGCAGTCAGAGGCAAGGGAAAGAATGGCAACCCCCAAATTTTCTAGGTATTTGTTCGTACCTAGAAAATTTCAGCATGTCACATCCCCTTATTTTTTCTGTCTCACCTGCTGGTGTCTCCCAGGTCTTTTACTCCATTCATGGCAGAGTCCCAATGTGTACTTTCGACTCTTGCTTTTCTCAAACCAGTGGTCATTTCATTCAATGCCCCAGCATCCCTCCTTGGACTCGGTGGTCCTGCCCCGAGGGTTTCACATCCGGGACTTCTGGCCGGGGCCGACGGCGTCTCCCAGGTGATGCTGACGTGGCTTGATGGGGGAGAAGTTCAAACTCGACTTTAAATCCTTGTCTGTGTGAGCTGTGTTCACCAGTCTCACGTTATGAGACCACGACGCTCTGAGAAGTTTCCAAAGGGCCTGGATTTCAAGCACTTTGGCACTTTTCTAAAGGCAACAGAGCAGAGTGCAGGACCACCTCACAGAAGGGTCCCCGTGAATCCTTCCCTGGAGGTGGCTCACTCCCCATGGGGAGGCAAGGTTTTCCAAAGCTCAGCATTTCCGCCAAATGAGCCTCCGCGCCTTAACTAGAAGATTTCACTGGGAAAAGCTATTAGCTCCTTCTATCAGCCTTGAGGCCTCTGCTCCGAAGGAATAATGTCTTTTGGCAGCTGAAGTAGGTGTCTTTTCAGAGAGAAAGACTCGAGTCTCAAAGGGCCAGAGTACTTTGGTTTTCATCATTCTTCTTGGACTTGTTCCTTGTAATCATTTTGAAAATTAAATCCTCCTGCGCTTTCTGGAAAATGAATACATAAGAGAGAATGAGGAAGAAAAAGAAAGTGGAGGGAAGAAAGAAAGGCAAAGAAAAAAGGGAGCGAGAAGGCAGGGGTCGGTCTAGGTTGGGAGGTCTGGCTGACGGGGAGAAAACGGTGAATTTTTCTGGAGAGAATACTGAAGGAGGGGCAAGTTAGAGGACTTGGCGAGAGCACAGGGCAACCAGACTTCCCTGCCCACCAGAGGACGGTGTCACCCGGGATGCATGGCTCCCTAGGCAGCTGCCCCACAGCATGGAATCTGCAGAGGCAGGTGCAGTGGCCCCCAGGCTGGCCCAATGGCGCCACCCCCTGGCACTCACACCCTCGGGTCCTCCTCCCGCACCCTGGCAGAAGCAGTGATCTGTCACTGCTAAGACAGGGTCATAAAAGCACTAGGCTTTTTTCCATCTGCTGGGTCACACTGGCTCTGGGAGCAGCCAGCTGCCCCCCTAGCAGCCTTGCAGGGAGGCCCACGGGGTACCCACAGCCCAGCCAGAGACCTGGGGATGGCTCCTCCTGGCCCAAATGACTGCAGCCTGGCCCACAATCTCTCCAGAGACCCTGAGCCCCAATCCCCCAGCTCAGCTGCTTCTGGATTCCTGAGCCACAGGAGATACTAAAGGCGTGTTGTGTTGCACCACCAAGTTTTGCACTGAAACAGACACTTGTCTTTGACAGTGACAAGAGTTTGGGAACTGGGCACCCTACTGAGTGAGGAGAGTTCCCACTGATGTGTGCCCACCCTCCCCTTCAGCTGCTTCGCAAGCTCCGACTCACATCTCCATGGGGCATCTTTTAGGGTAAGGACCATGATTCCCGTGGCCTAAGTTGCACATTTTAAAGTTTGTTCTACGGTAGAGAAGTGCTTATCACACTGTTCATGTTGCAGCTCAGGGAGAAAGGAGTGCTCCTTATGCAGCTCATTGGAATCAACGGGCCAGGCAGCTGTCACACCAACCTGGGCCTGCACAGGAGTTCCAGCCTCCAGCGAAGGCAAGCGGATCAGTCTACCTTGGCATCCTTGTAGCTCATCTGTGGCACCTCATTGGGTGTTCTGTGCTGAATGATCTTCAGAGGGCTTTGCAAGCCTCTCTCACGCCAGGTTCCTCATCTGGGCCACAGAATACAGATGGTGGCAGTGACTATCTTTTCCCTTCTGCCAGAGAGAGAGTACAGAACTCCTGTATTAGGCCTACAAGAGAGAAGTTAATTCACTACATGCAGTGGATGCTTGGGGCTATCAGGGTTTAATCCTCACTGGAGCTGACAAAGGCTGGAGGATAACTGGAATTGCAAATCAGTCCTGACATTTTCCAAAAGAATGGTATCTTGACATTTTAGAGTTCAGTTCAGTTCAGTTCAGTCGCTCAGTCGTGTCTGATTCTTTGCGACCCCGTGAATCTCAGCACGCCAGGCCTCCCTGTCCATCACCCACTCCCGGAGTTCACTCATACTCACGTCCATTGAGTCAGTGATGCCATCCAGCCATCTCATCCTCTGTCATCCCCTTCTCCTCCTGCCCCCAATCCCTCCCAGCATGAGTCTTTTCCAATGAGTCAACTCTTTGCATGAGGTGGCCAAAGTACTGGAGTTTCAGCTTTAGCATCATTCCTTCCAAAGAAATCCCAGGGCTGATTTCCTTCAGAATGGACTGGCTGGATCTCCTTTCAGTCTGAGGGACTCTCAAGAGTCTTCTCCAACACCACAGTAGAGGTAGCTTTAGTAATGGCTAGTTCAGGCCTCTTCACAAATGAAAAAAGGCTGAGCAAGGTTAAGGAATTTGTCTGAGATCACACAGCTAGCTGGTGGCCTAGCTGAGACCAGAACTCAGAATTCCCAACTTTTAGCCTACATTCCCATGTGTTAAGACTTTTAATAAAGAGTAGATAAATAAATGCATGAAAAAACCTTTCTGGTTTCCAGGCTTATACTGTCTGCAATTTACTTTCACAGAATCCAACATAAATGAAGTGGTATCAGGTCAGTTCCATCGCTCAGTCATGTCCAACTCTTTGCGACCGCATGAATCGCAGCACGCCAGGCCTCCCTGTCCAACACCAACTCCTGGAGTTCACTCAAACTCATGCCCTTTGAGTCAGTGATGCCATCCAGGCATCTCATCCTCTATTGTCCCCTTCTCCTCCTGCCCCCAATCCCTCCCAGCATCAGAGTCTTTCCAATGAGTCAATTCTTTGCATCAGGTGGCCAAAGTATTACACTTTCAGCTTCAGCATCAGTCCTTCCAATGAACACCCAGGACTGATCTCCTTTAGGATGGACTGGTTGGATCTCCTTGCAGTCCAAGGGACTCTCAAGAGTCTTCTCCAACACCACAGTTCAAAGGCATCAATTCTTAGGTGCTCAGCTTTCTTCACAGTCCAACTCTCACATCCATATAGCAGTGAAGTCACTCAGTCGTGTCAGACTCTTTGTGACCCCATGGACTGTAGCCTACTAGGCTCCCCAGTCCATGGAAATTTCCAGACAAGAGTACTGGAGTGGCTTGCCCTTCCCTTCTGCAGGGGATCTTCCCAACCCAGGGATCGAACCCAGGTCTCCCGCACTGCAGGCAGACACTTTACTGTCTGAGCCACTAGGGAAGCCTATATGCTGCTGCTGCTGCTGCTGCTGCTAAGTCACTTCAGTCGTGTCTGACTCTGTGCAGCCCCATAGACGATAGCCCATCAGGCTCCACTGTCAATGGGATTTTACAGGCAAGAATCCCGGAGTGGGTTTCCATTTCCTTCTCCAAGGAAGCCTATAGAGATGTCTATAAATTCACATTAGCCTTTTCTACCAGAGGTGCTGGGGTCTTGCCCAGCGGATCCAGGGTAATTCAAAGGGGAGATGGAGTAGGTGAGGAAAAACTTATTTATTTAGAAATATAAAAGAGAGATTAGGAAAGAATAGTATAGTAGGAAAATTCAGTGGAGAAAAGTTGCTGAATAACTTGGTTTACGTGGAGAACTAATAAAACCTCAGGACAAGAGATTTGCACCATCTACGTTAGGCCACCTGCACCTGTTTGAATAGCGGAGGGTGCCCCGCCTTGGGCTCCCTCTCTCATGGGTCTTAGAAGCCAGGGCAAGTAAGTAGACATGGCGAGCCTCCACGCCCCAGATGGGAATTCAGCCTGAAAATAGAGTAAGAAAAGAAGACACGGGGGAAACCAGTCTTTTCAGTGACTGGCCCATCCTCTATTATCCAGAAAGGCCTTATATACTTTTGATTTTACATAGAGATCAATGGATAATACAAAATTATGCAGTGTCAACAGCCCTGACTCTTATCGAGACCAGGCTTTCTCTCTGCATACCTAGTTGTATACATAAGTCTTTAGGTGATTTATATCATCTTCTGGCCAGAAGGCCAATTAACATTTTACCGCCCTTTTCTGATAAGGGTAATAGTGTTGTTCTTCCCAAAGTCTGGTGCCACTCTCAGAAAGCACTAAATAAAGTTACATTCTTACATAGCAAGGACACAACAATTTATAACAAGGAAAAGGAGTAAAATGATTTATAACAAAGAGAAAGTTCATTAACTCAAAAGTCTAGTATTGCTAACATCAAAACTACTATATTCCTATTTCTGCATCCCGTTTACATTGATTAATATCCTCCCAGGTGCCTACAAGATAAAGGATATGGAGGCCTGGCGGCAAACATTAACTCAACAATGGAACCCTTCACCAAACTAATTCTTAGCTCCAAAAGGCTCTATATCTTTAAGATGTTTTAAGCTTTGTGCCTCTCACGGTTGGGGGCTGTAAACAATCCACAAGTTGTAAAAGTCCAGGCAGACCGGTCAGATAAGTTAGAAAGCCATCAAAGGGGTTTAAACTGAGAGATTCTTTTTATATGCAGGAGACTGTTAACTGGAGCTCTGAGTTAACTCTTTCCAGAGAAAGGTGGTAATGCCAGAAGATTATAGTATAGCAGACAGTAAACAGACAGATTTTGGTTTTGGGGTAGATGCTCAGACAGAAGACCCCGTGAGACCTGACTCGCCTTGCCCATCAGGTCTCTCCGCATGACCTTGTCATGGGTGGAATCTCCCGTGCTGGCTCCCGGCACAGAGCGGCAGTCAGTTAACCTGTGATGCACCCTAATCAGGGAGCCATGCTGCACGTTAGCTCGTTAACATCGGAAGAACCCTGATAGGGATTCCATATTGTAGAGGACCTGCAAATATCCCATCTCCATCTGCACCAGAGCATACTGATTCACCTAACAAATCTAAGGAAAACTTTTTCATTGGTGAAATGAGTGGTGTTCAAAACATGTGACTGGCTACAAAGATAGTGAGGGACCCACTCTTGCATGAACAAAGGATAAGCCTCTGACAAGTCAGAGGGATAACAGCTCTGAAATAGTGGTCCATGTTCAGCTCTTACAGAGACTCTGTTGTCTCTGCCTTGATTTAACACTTCAGGAAGAAGCTTGTCATGGTGCCTGAAGAGACAGAGCAGGCCCTTGGCTGCTTCTAGGCACAGGCTGCAGGGCAGGGTTTGTGCTTGCCCGGGAATAAATGATTTTGACCGATTCCTGTCTGAAGCTTCTTTCACTGTCACATGATAGTGAAGCTGCAGACAAGGACACTAAGTGTCCTATTTCAATTGTGGAAAGCTGCCACGTTTATCCTAAGAACCTGGCAATGCTGAAGGCCCATGTTTGTTCATCCAACAGATATGTAGGGAGCGCCTGTGGTGCTGTGGTACTGTGGTACAGAAAACAAACAGAATTCATTGCCCATTGTAATGTGGCTTAGGTAAGTTTGCAAAAACTGATATCGAAAGCAACTGGTAGATCTAATCAACAGGTATCCTAAGTTCTTCGGAAGGATTCAGGAGAGCAAAGGTTTCCAATCCTTACAGCTCTTTGGAACTGAAACAATTCTAGAAATTATACAGGAAAAAATTCTCAGTTATGTGTGAAACTAAGATTTAAGGAGTAGGTATTTCAGTGGTTCTCAAAGGGCAGTCTCAGATAATTAGCATCAGCATAAACTGTTTTTTCCAGTAGTCATGTATGGATGTGAAGTTGGACTGTGAAGAAAGCAGAGTGCTGAAGAATTGATGCTTTTGAACTGTGGTGTTGGAGAAGACTCTTGAGAGGCCCTTGGACTGCAAGGAGATCCAACCAGTCCATTCCAAAGGAGATCAGTCCTAGGTGTTCTTTGGAAGGAGTGATGCTAAAGCTGAAACTCCAGTACTTTGGCCACCTCATGCGAAGAGTTAACTCACTGGAAAAGACTCTGATGCTGGGAGGGATGGGGGGCAGGAGGAGAAGGGGACGACAGAGGATGAGATGGCTGGATGGCATCACCGACTCGGATGGACAGTGAGTTTGAGTGAACTTCTAGGAGTTGGTGATGGACAGGGAGGCCTGGCGTGCTGCGATTCATGAGGTCGCACAGAGTCGGACACGACTGAGCGACTGAACTCAACTGAACCAATAAACTGGAAAGCTTGTTGGAAATGCAAATCCCCACACCCCATCTCAAACCTCCTGAATAAGAACCTCTGGAACAAAAACATGAAATTTTTGTTTTAAGACATTCTCCAGGTGATTCAGATGTCTCAGTGTACTTTATAACAAAGATCAATTCCACTAGGTGGAACTCTTTCACAAGAATATAAAAACTTTTTTCTGCAACTGCTGGGTAATCCTGCAAGGTGCCACTTTAACATAAGAAATTGAAAGCACATCTGTTATACAGTTGCAGGAAAATTATACTGGGTGGCATCCTCACCTGAATAAGAAGAAACTTGTTTTGCAATTATATGGTATTTCCACCCCATGGTGATCTGGGCTGCCACCTGGTGGAATTATCATGTAAGTGCAGAACACATTTTTCTTTCCTATTACAGGTTTCCCCACTATCTGAAAGCAAAGTTCCTGTAAAACATTTTGGAAACAGAAATGGGGTAAAGAGAATCCCAGATTTCTAGAAGTTTCAATTATGCCACTTAACTGTAACAAAAGACCAACATCAATACAGTCAGTAATGGCTCTTTTTTTTTTCTTTTGTGAAAGCAAAAATCCTCTTCAGATTTCTTTTGATTACTGAAAATTGAGCATTATTTTCATTAGCATCTTTTATGAAAGACCTAATTAGTAGGTCTTTCAATCATAATTTTCAGAAAGCAGGCAATAGCTGTAATAAGAAAAACAAGTTCTGCGGTTACACAGTAATTCCACTGGGGGCACACTAACCTGAGAGACATGAACAATCTAATCTGCAATTGCAGGAAAAATCGAGTGACATTCTAACCAGCACAACAAGAAAACATATCTGTGTATGATTACATGAAAACTCTTCCTGGTGACACTCTTACCTGATGAGTAAGAAAAATATTTGTTGCTTAGTCAGTAAGTCATGTTCAACTCTGCAATTATGTAATAAAAACAGTTGGTGGCATTGTAACAAAGAAACAGAAACTAGATAATCCATTCTGCAGTTACAGGAAAGTTCCATTAGATGGCACTCTAACATAAGAAATAGAAAAAGATGACCTGCAATTACATAAAAATTCCACATGATGGCACTCTAATATGAAAGTGAAAGTGAAGTCGCTCAGTCCTGTCTGACTCTTGGCGACCCCATGGACTGTAGCCCACCAGGTTCCTCCGTCCATAGGATTTTCCAGGCAAGAGCACTGGAGTGGGGTGCCATTGCCTTCTCCATTTATTTGTACTAGAGCTGACCTTATGCTCTCAGACATTTTCCCTGATGTTGTATATTTTAAATGCAGTCTCCACTTTTCCATCTTAATGTATGGGCCCCAGTGAACCTCCTAGAATTCACGGCAACCCTCGACCCCCAAAGTATGGAAAAGAGTTAACAGAAAGAACTTGTAACCACTAGAAAAGAGAAAGGGCTTCTGAAGGGCTGGAAATCTGGATTTTTTGTTTGATTTCCTCCACCTGACTTGGATACACTGACATGTTCAGTTTGTCAGCTTTTTCATACACTTACGTTACGTGGAACTTCCTGTAAGTACGTTTTAGTAAAAAAAATAAACCACCACAACGGTGGGGAATGTAAACAGAATTCCTTTCCGGTCTAAGGGATGGACCCTCCCTAGGGCCCTCAGGCCTAACTCCTGGGCTCCCCGCCCCCTGGCTCTTTTCTGGTCAGTCACTGGAGGACACACGACCTCCGAGAGCCGCCTCAGGACGCGGAGGATCAGCGCTGGGCGCGCACTCGCCGCGAGGTCGAACGCGGGCCCTGAAGACTGGCAGGGCACTGGCTCCGGCGGAGCTCTGCCTCCTCCAGGCGCAGCTGACCCTGTGGCCCTGCCCGCTGTCCTGCAGCCACAGCGCGGAAGGTTCACGGCCGAGGCTAGCGAAGCGCTGGCCGAAGTCCAAGGTGCCTGAAGCTGAGCTGGGAGCACCTGGAAGACCGGAGCGGATGCGCGCGCACG
This sequence comes from Capra hircus, assembly GCF_001704415.2. NCBI lineage: Eukaryota > Metazoa > Chordata > Mammalia > Artiodactyla > Bovidae > Capra > Capra hircus. The sequence goes on along the minus strand of NW_017189516.1, from coordinate 38,643,427 downwards.
CACACGCACGCAGGAGGCGGTGCCTCGCAGTCTCGCGGCGCCCGGAGCTGCTGGCGCGCCTGCGTCCGGAGGACTGAGCCAGGCTGCCGCGCCCGGCCAAGCGCCAGCACTCATATAAGAAACAGAAAACCTTGCAGTTGTAGTTCCATCTACTGAAATATTCCAACACAAGGAATTGGGGGAAAAAATAGACTAAAAGGAAATATTGTGATCATCAACGTACAGGATTTATTTACTTAGTAAATTACAGTGTAAATTAAACTTTAGTACATAGTTTTTCAAGTGGTTTTGGCAGATCTTAATTACAGTGCTTAACTTTTGCATTTTAATTACTGTTTGTATCTTCTTCCCACCATTAGCAGGTCCTCAAGGGCAGAGGACAACTAACTTTTCTACCACTCCAGAATCTCCTACAGTAGCTGATGCATAATGGGAATTCAGTAAATGTTTATTAAATAGTGAAAAGAATGAATAAAGCTGTGAGAGGCCAGTGAACAAGGAGGGAAGAACAAAAGGCTTCTGTATCCTGCAGTTAGACAGGAAGGGCGAGAAGTAGGAGAAAACGTGATTGAGACAGAAATAACAATGCTGTTCATTTTAATGTCTTCCAAAGGTGAGACGTTGTAGTGAATTGAAGGATAAGAAAATTCAGCAAAGATCACGTTAAAGGATAAAATGCAGTGAGAAAAGTAGTTTTAAATAGGCTTACAGCCTATTACAATGATTTTGATGTGTGTTTTCAATGGCCATCCAAACTGTTTCAGTCACTTAAATCCTCCGGAGGTTAGTTTTTGAGTTAAATGTTGGTGTTATTCACCCAGAGGAGCCTGGGAAAGCTGTTAGGTTCCAGCAGCCATGGGAGGAGGAGGTTAGGGCCTCCGGATTTGCAGATCAGACACAGGAGGCCAGGGTGGCCTCAGGAAGTGTGGCTCTATTTGGCCCCCTGCCCATTTTCAGGCCCTGATGGACGGCTTCCTTCTGTCTGAGCTCCCCTCACGCCACCCAAACCTGCTCACGCAGTGGTCACCCACTGGACAGCTCAGGACTTCCAGTGCCACAGCCCTAAAGCCATTTCCAACCCAGAAAGGATCTTCTGTCCCCTCTGACTCTGACAGTCCTCAAAGTCATGTTCCTCCCGGCTGGCCTCTGCTCTGCCTTCTGGAAGGAATTTGCATTTTGTCCTAAACTACGATCCCAACCCTGAAAGACATTTCTCAAACAGTGGAGTTTCAGGCATCAGTCACCGGACAGGGATTTTTCAGGAAGGAATGAGGATCTCCCCCAAGCCGGCCGTGCTTTGGCCTCTGCTCTGTGCTGCTCACACAGCCAGCAGCTCCTGGCGCCACTTGGCTCTGACTCCCAAGGAAGTTCCAAAATGCCCTACTCCCTGGCTGTTAGCCTATTGAAAACTAAAAATGGATGTACAAGGCCCTGGCATTCACGCTTTCTGTCATTAGTCACTGCTTCATTCCCTGGAGCTTCAGCTTCAAGCAGCCTGAGCGTGTTGCCAAGCCCCCAGGTTCTCACTCTGGCCTCTGTTTGTCCACAGCTGGCTCAGTACCCCGGGGCTGCCAGGCCCACGTAGGCCACCAACTCTTCTCCCGAATCTCCTTCCAAATGCAAGCACTTCACCTCCAGCCCTCCAACCCAGTGGGCCTCACTTGGACTCCTGAGAAGACCAAACAGCAGGTGCTTCTCTCGTCCTGCTCTAGGTCACTCTGGCACGTGCTCAAGAGGATCTTTCCAAAGCAGAAACCAGAACTTGTCCCTCCCCTTCTCCTCCTGCACCTTCTGTCATGAAGTAAAACCCAAACTTCCTGCGAAGGTCTTCAGAGGAGCCACCTGCCCTAGCCCCTCTCCCCTCACCTTCTATTTGCTCTGGTCCAGCTGCTTCTCTTTCTGTTCCTCAAACACTCCGACTCATTCCCAGCTCAGGGCATTGCAGGTGTGCTTTCACCAGTCTAGGCCCAGCTCTCTGCACAGATGCCCCAGCTAAAGGCATCCCTCCCTTCCACACCATCCAGCCACTCTCCTCCACAGGATCTAGTTCTTGTCCCAGATTTAGCTTGTTGGCCTAGATGTGCCCGTGTTTATCACTGCCACCCCTCATTAGAATGGAGAACCCATCTAGGGTCAGCATAAGGGGCTCCCCTCTGTATCCTCACAGCCTTGGAACACTGCTTGGCACAGAGTAGGTGCTGGATAATCGTGTCTTGATGGAATCTTCACCACTCAGGCTAACTCGTAACTATCACAAACTCCTAGGGGAATTTTCTTGCATTGTTCCATCTGTGTTCATACATGGAATCACAGTTAATCACTGAACATTATCATGCTTAGGAAGGCTCTAATATAGAATATTTCAAGGGAGTGTTCTGTTTATCTCCCGTTCTTCGTGTGGTGTCAGGACAGATGGGTAACAAACGTCCCATGAGGCTGGCAAGACTTCAACTTTTGAAAGCCTAAACTTAGAAACTGAACAGATGATGCCTTCAAACCTCTTATTTGCTGTTGTTTTAGAGGTCTGAGGAAGTGGCACGTCTCCTAGAAGAAATGTTCAGTTCAGTGGCTCAGTCGTGTCTGACTGATTGTGACCCCATGGACTGCAGCACGCCAGGCCTCCCTGTCCATCACCAACTCCCAGAGTTTACTCAAACTCATATCCATTGAGTCGGTGATGCCATCCAACCATTGCATCCTCTGTCATCCCCTTCTGCTCCTGACTTCAATCTTTCCCAGCATCAGCGTCTTTTCAAATGAGTCAGTTCTTTGCATCAGGTGGCCAAAGTACTGGAGTTTCAGGTTCAGCATCAGTCCTTCCAATGAATATTCAGGACTGATTTCCTTTAGAATGGACTGGTTGGATCACCTTGGAGTCCAAGAGACTCTCAAGAGTCATCTACAACACCACAGTTCAAAGGCATCAAGTCTTTAGTGCTCAGCTTTCTTTATAGTCCAACTCTCACATCCATACATCCATACATAGCTTTGACTAGATGGATCTTTGCTGGGAAAGTAATGTCTCTGCTTTTTAATATGCTGTCTAGGTTGGTCATAACTTTCCTCCAAGGAGCAAGCATCTTTTAATTTCATGGCTGCAGTCACCATCTGCAGCTCATTTTGGAGCCCCCCAAAATAAAGTCTGACACTGTTTCCACTGTTTCCCCATTTATTTCCCATAAAGTGATGAGACCAGATGCCGTGATCTTCGTTTTCTGAATGTTGAGCTATACGCCAACTTTTTCACTCTCCTCTTTCACTTTCATCAAGAGGCTTTTTAGTTCTTCTTCACTTTCTGCCATAAGGGTGGTGTCATCTGCATATCTGAAGTTATTGATATTTCTCCTGGCAATCTTGATTCCAGCTTGTGCTTCTTCCAGCCCAGCGTTTCTCATGATGTACTCTGCATATAAGTTAAATAAGCGGGGTGACAATATACAGCCTTGACGTACTCCTCTCCCTATTTGAAACCAGTCTGTTTTTTCATGCCCAGTTCTAACTATTGCATCCTGATCTGCATACAGATTTCTCAAGAGGCAGGTCAGGTGGTCTGGTATTTCCATCTCTTTAAGAATTTTCCATAGTTTATTGTGATCCACACAGTCAAAAGCCTTCACATAGTCAATAAAGCAGAAGTAGATGTTTTTCTCGAAGTCTTGCTTTTTTGATGATCCAACGGATGTTGGCAGTTTGATCTCTGGTTCCTCTGCCTTTTCTAAAACCAGCTTGTACATCTGGAAGTTCTCAATTCACATAATGTTGAAGCCTGGATTGGAGAATTGTGAGCATTACTCCACTAGTGTGTGAGATGAGTGCAATTGTGCAGTAGTTTGAGCATTCTTTGGCATTGCCTTTCTTTGGGATTGGAATGAAAACTGACCTTTTCCAGACCTGTGGCCACTGCTGAGTTTTCCAAATTGGCTGGCATATTGAGAGCAGCACTTTCGCAGCATCATCTTTTAGGATTTGAAATAGCTCGACTTTAAGTTAAATGTTGATATGACACTGTTTACTTCAAAATGAAAAAAAAATCTCATGCAAATCTGTAACAACTTCTGAATCATTTTATTTGACTTTGTGGTCATTAAACTCTTTTACAATATGAAATTCTCTTAGGCCAGTGATTCTGAACCAGGAATGATTTTGCTCCCAGGAGACACTTGGCAATGTCTAGAGATGATTTTGTTTGCCACAACTGGAGGTGGGGTATTGCTGGCATCCACAGATGCTGTGAAATATCCTACAGTGCCCAGGACAGTCCCCACAAAAAATTTTTGTTATATGGATATACCATTATTTATTCACTTCCCTATGATAGGTCACTTACATCTCCTAATGTTATCTATTACTTTCAATGCTTTGACAAGAGATGAACATTTTGGTGTCTAAGTTTGTGTACAACTACAATAATTTTCATAAAATGTAGTCTGGGAACTTGGACAGTGACATCAAAACTTGTATTTCAACGCTTTCCTGTCTACTTTAAAAACTGGTAAATAGATGGTGAGCTCTTTGTGTTTGGAGAAATATTTTTTGCTCCTTCGTATTGCCCAATACACCTGGCTGTCTTAGACAGGGCTCCCTCAGAAGTTGATCTGAGAATAAAATTCAAGTGCGAGTCATTTATTTGGAAGGAGCAGCAGTCAGGAAGTGAGGAAGTGAGACAGAGGAAGAGAAACAGAGAAGCCAGTGCAAGAACAGGCTCCCTCTGTGGGCAACTGGGGTTTCATACCCCTGAGAATCTCTAGGGGAATGTATGAGGTACCCCTCAGACTTGTCCCATCTGAGGGAGAGGAAGCTGGGGTACTGACCCTCCTACTCCCATTCATTCATCATGGCCCAGGGCTGCTCCGGGGCAACTCTGTGCCACTCTGGCCTTCCTTGCACACAGGTTGGATGTACTTCCATGGCAGGAGTGGGAAAGGGGAACAACGGGATGGTGAGTGCAAAAGGTATTACTGTTAATGAAGTGATGGTGTCAGTCACACTGGCCCCATAGGAGAAAACACAGTCGATGCCCACACAGTATTTTTCAGATAACGTCACTAATTAGTGATTTAACTGTGATTCCATGGATGCACATAGATGCAACAACACAAGAAAATTCCCCAAGGAGTTTGTGACAGTTATGATTTTAGCCTGAGCAGGGAAGAGTCACACCATTTTAGAATAGGAGGTGAGCTCCGGAAAGACCCCAGTCAAGCTTTGTAGTTCACAGATGAAAGAGGTCCTGAGACCTGAAATGGCTGGTCAAAGCTTCCGTTTCTCATCCAGTCACAGACTCCAGGTGCCTGTGTGTGGGCTGATGGGTCTGATCATTCCAATCATTGACAAGTAACTAAGCATTCAGCTCTGGATGCTGGGATGCATTTTCTGTCCCTCAAGCATTCCAAACTCCTTTCTGTCTCAGAGGCACAGAACTTGAACTATAAACTTGCTGTTTCCTTTGGCATAGAATGGTTTACCCTAGATATTTACACAGATACCTTCTTTTCTCTTGATTCCAATGGCACTTCCTCATCCAAGCCACGCTGGCCTATGGTTATCAAATGGTTAAAGCACATGAAAGGCCCAAGACACAGAGACTGGACAGCAAACACAAATCAATAGTTGTAAAATGTATAGGACATCAGCAGGTTGTTCAGGCAGAAGGAAATGAAGAAGAGAGTTTCTTCAAAAGTAGGGCAGGGAACCTCCTGGTTTGTTTGGGTTTGTTGCAGTGCTGAGCATCTTGTTACCGCTCTCTGCTTTAAGAGGTTGATCTGCATGAGTTACATCCATAGACCCCCTTGCTCTCTGGCTTCCTGTTGGGTCCAATCAATGGGCAATACCAGTCAGGGATGGGAGCTGAGTGGGTCAGTGTAAGTACTCCCTGTGGAATTCTGTAGTGCTTTCCCAATCTCTTCTCCTTTTTGGGCCACACCATGTGGCAAGCAGGATTTTAGTTCCCTGACCAGGGATTGGACCTGTGCCCTTGCAGTGGAGGCACAGACTCTTAAACACTGGACGGCCAGGGAAGTCCGCAATCCTTTACGACTTTTTTAAACATGTCTCAACTTATCCATTTGCAAGTTGTTTTCTACCATGATCCTGACTGATACAATAATTTAATATATTTAAGACTCAGACATTTAACCCAACCAAAAAATGGGCCAAAGAACTAAACAGACATTTCTCCAAAGAAGACATACAGATGGCTAACAAACACAGGAAAAGATGCTCAACATCACTCATTATCAGAGAAATGCAAATCGAAACCACAGTGAGGTACCATCTCACACCAGTCAGAATGGCTGCTATCCAAAAGCCTACAACCAATAAATGCTGGAGAGGGTGTGGAGAAAAGGGAACCCTCTTACACTATTGGTGGGAATGCAAACTAATACAGCCACTATGGAGGACAGTGTGGAGATTCCTTAAAAAACTGCAAATGGAACTGCCATATAACCCAGCAATCTCACTGCTGGGCATACACACCAAGGAAACCAGAATTGAAAGAGACACATGTACCCCAGTGTTCATTGCAGCACTATTTACAATAGCTAGGACATGGAAGCAATCTAGATGTCCATTGGCAGACGAACGGATCAGGAAGTTGTGGTACATATACACAGTGGAATAATACTCAGCTATAAAAAGAACACATTTGAGTCAGTTCTAATGAGGTGGATGAAACTGGAGCCTTTTATACAGTGTGAAGTAAGCCAGAAAGAAACACCAATACAGTTTATTAATGCATATATATGGAATTTAGAAAGACAGTAACAAAGACAGCAAAAGAGACACAGATGTAAAGAACAGACTTTTGGACTATGTGGGAGAAGGTGAAGGTGGGACGATATGAGAGAATAGCATTGAAACGTGTATATTACCATATGTAAAACAGATGACCAGTGCAAGTTTGATGTATGAAGTAGGACACTCAAAGCTGGTCTTCTGGGCCAACCCAGAGGGATGGGGTGGGGATGGAGGTGGGAGGGGGAGTTCAGGATGGTGGGACACACATACATCCATGGCTGATCCATGTCAATGTATGGCGGAAGCCACCACAGTATTGTGCAGTAATTAGCTTCCAGTGAAAATATTTTTTTTTTATAAAACGACTCAGACATTTAACTGAACACCTGTTTATTTCTGAGTCTTTTCCATAGTCACCTGAAATGATGTTATGCAAAGACTCCCATCTGCTTCTTTTTTTCTTTTCTTGAAGGTCATGAAGCGACTTAGCATGCATGGAAGCATGTAACTCTCCAAGGATGGTAGGGATAGGGAAAGGGTTCTGTACGGAAGGTTGACATTTTCTCCTTCTATCCCTTCTCCCTTAGTCCTATCATCCATGCCCAAGAAGAGTAGTTTTTGATAGAACATGGTATTTCAATTCATACACAGCATCTTCTGGAGATGGTCAATATTAAAAAAGTCAAAGAATGATTTGGCCTCTGGGACAGAGTTTCTGGACTTTCTCCAGATGGCTCTGGCACCCCCAGAGGTGTAGAGTTCATAACCGGCACTCCAGGATTATGTGCTCTTACTTTAACATTGTAGCTCAGGAAATTATTTTATTCATAACAAACATTATTGTCTCTGCACTGAAGCTCAGGAAATTGTTTTATTAATACAACAAACATTATTGATCACTGGAGACAGTGAGACGCTGGAGACAGAAGAGTAACACGGCACATGCCCTGCCTTTGACACGCTGCTCACAGTTCAGCGGGGAGACAAGCTTAAGTAATAACTACCCAGAGGCACAAGGAACCCAGCCGAGGCAGGGAATCCTGCCCGAGGCCCTTGGCGGAAGGCTTGCTGAGGAAGTGATAATTGTACCAGGGATAGAGAGAGTCAGGTAGAGAGCAGAGAAAAGACAGTTGCAGGAAGAGGGACCAGCATTTGCAAAGGCACACTGATGACTACCAAAGCCCGGAGTGTTCAAAGATGAGCCCTCAGTAGCTACAGAGAGGGGTCTTAGGTAGGAGCACAGGTATAGTAGGATAACCCAAGAAATTATGAAAAATGTCTTTTTAAACATCCACATGAGAAACCTTTTTGGCAAGGGACAGATATTTCTTTTAATATCAAATTTTATTACACTGAAGTAGATCTTTTTTCCATGGGTATTTGCATTTTAAATAAAAAGTAGAATTTAGCTACAGTGATCAAAATAGTATGGTACTGGCACAAAAACAGAAATACAGATCAATGGAACAGGATAGAAAGCCAAGAGATAAACCCATGCACCTATGGTCAATTAATCTATGACAAAGGAGGCAAAAATGTACAATGGAGTAAAGACAGTCTCATCACCAACGGGTGCTGGGAAAACTGGACAGATACATGTAAAAGAATGGAGTTAGAACATTCTCTAACACCACACACAAAAATGAAATAAAAATGGATTAAAGACCTAGATGTAAGACCAAATACTATAAAAGTTCTAGAGGAAAACACAAGCAGGACACACTTTGACATAAATGGCAGCAATTGTTTCTTTGATCCATCTTCTAGAGTAATGGAAATAAAAACAAAAAATAAGCATATAGGGGACTTCCCTGGTCATCCATTGGCTAAGACTGTGCTCCCAATGCACGGGGCTGGATTTGATCCCTGGTAGGGGAACTAGATCCAACATGCCACAGCTAAGAGTTGCATGCCACATCTAAAGATCCCACATCTCACAACTACATGTCCTGCATGCTGCAACGAAGATCCTGTGTGCCACAGCTAAGGCCCCATGCAGTCGAATAAATAAAGAAGAAATTAAAAAAAATCCCAAATAGGACCCAATTAAACTTGAAAACTTTTTCACAGCAAAGGAAGCCATAACTGAAACAAAAAGAGAAGCTATATAACTGGAGGAAATATTTGCAAATGATATGACTGACAAGGGATTAATCTCCATAATATAAAAACAGCTCAATATTGAACAAACAAGCAACCTAACTTACTGGGGTCCAGCCCTGGTTGGATCCAGGGTATCCGAAGCGTGCACAGCAAGGTGAGAGAGGTATATAGATATAGATGTATAGACTTAGAGATATACAGAGAGATAAGAAAACAGTTAAGAAAATAGAGGAGAGAAAGAGGCTGATATTCCTTGGTTTACACAAAAAGCCAATGAAGTCTCAAGACAAGAGACTTGCTCTGTTCACGTAGGCCACAGGCGCCCACTTGAATAGCAGAGGGTGCCCTGCCTTGGGCTCCCTCTCATGTGGATCTTAGAAGCCCGGAAAGAAAAGTGAACGCAGAGAGTCTCTGTGTTCCAAGGGATCAGCCTGAAAAAGAGAGGGAGGGTGAGGGAGAAAGAGAGAGAGAAAGAATTGACATGAGGGAGGCCAAGCTTGTGCAAAAACCCCATAACTTTATTTTCAAAAGGTGCTCATATACCCTAAGTTTTACATAATGGAAGATGCAGAGTCATGCAGGGGCAGTCCTGACCCTTATCGATACCAGGCTTTCTTTCTGCATATCTTTCTGTATACAAAAGGTCTCAGGTGATTTACATTATCTTCTGGCCAAGAGGCCTGTTAACATTTTATGGTTCTTTTCCTTGATGAATGTTAATCAACCAAAAAACTCATTTTCCCTTTAAGTGTTTGTCTTTAATCTGCATCACCCTCAAAGTACTAAATAAAGTTACATCCTTAGAGAACAAAGGTGCAGTGGGTTACAACAAAGAAAGTACTTAACTCAAAGATCTAATGTTGCTACTTGTTTTTTCTATATACCAACTATATTAATGAATGCCCTCCTGGGTACACAACAAATAAAGGATATGAAAACTTGGCAGCAAGTATTGGCTCAACAATGAAACCCTTAACCAGTTCTAGTCTAATGATTTTTAACTCCTCAAAGGCTTTACATTCCTAGAATTTTTTCAGCTTCTGGTGCCTCTCGTGGTTGGGAGGCTGTAAACAATCATATGCGTACTTGTAAAAAGTCCAGATAAACCTGTCAGGCACATTAGAAAGCTATCAGAGGGGTTTGAATTGAAACACTCCAATTACGCCCAGGAGACTTATTAACTAGAGCTCTAAGTTAATTTTCTTTAGAGAAAGGTGCTCGGGGATAGCCCCCTGTTAATGTCAGAGGAGTATGGTATAGCAAACAATAAACAGACAGATTTTGGTTTCGGGGTAGATGCTTGAGCAGATCTAGGGGATCCCTTTGAGTCCTGATCCCGCCTTTGCCTGTCAGGGCTCTTCCTCATGACCTTTGTCATGGGTGGGATCTCCCGTGCTGGCTCCCGGCACTAACTGAAAAATGGACAGGGCTTCCCTAGTGGGTCAGTGGTAAAGAACCTGCCTGCCAATGTAGGAGACGCAGGCTTGATCCCTGATCCGGGAAGGTTCTATGTGCCGAGGAGCAACTAAGCCCATGGGCTGCAACTATTGATCCTGTGCCCTAGAGCCCAGGAACCAACACTGCTGAGGCCCAAATGCCCTAGAGCCCATGCTCTGCAACAAGAGAAGACACCACAATAAGAAATCTGTGCACTGCAACTAGAGAGTAGCCCCCACTCGCTGCAACTAGAGAAAGCCCACACAGCAACGAAGAGCCAGCACAGCCAAAAAATCAATAAATAAAATTATTTCTTTAAAAAAAATGGACAGAAGATCTAAATAGACATTTCTCCAAAGAAGACATACAGGCATATGAAAAGATGCTCAACTTCACTAATTAATTCGAGAAATGCAAACTGAAATTATAAAGAGGTATCACCTCACACTAGTCAGAAGGGCATCAAGAAAAAGCCTACAGATAAATGCCACAGAGGGTGTGGCAAAAGGAACCCTCCTACACTGTTGTTAAGAATGGAAATTGATACAGATACTATGGAGAACAGTTTGGAGGTTCCTTAAAAAACTGAAAATAGAGTTACCATATTATCCACAACTCCATTCCTGGACATATATCCAGAGAAAACCATAATTCAAACAGATACATCCACCCCGATGTTCACTGCAGAACTGTTTACAATCACCAAGACATGCAAACAACCTCAATGTCCATCAACAGATGACCAGGTAAAGAAAATATGGTGTGTGTGTATATATAATGGAATATTACTCAGCCATTAAAAAGAATGACATAATGCCATTTGCAGCAACACGGATGGACCTAGAGATTATCATACAAAGTGAAGTAAGCCGAAGACAAATATCATATGATATCACTTATATGTCGAATCTAAAATAATGATACAAATGAACTTATTTACAAAACAGAAATAGTCTCATAGGCTTAGGAAACAAACTTATGGTTCTCATAAGAGGAAAAAGGTAGGGAGGGATAAATTAGGGTTTGGGATGAAAATATACACACTACAATATATAAAATAGATAGCCAACAAGGACCTACTGGATAGCACAGGGAACTAAACTATCTTGCAATAATTTATAATGGGAGAGAATATAAATAAAAAAGAATCTATATCTATACCTTTATATCATAATCATTGTGCTGTACATCCATTTGAAAGAAACACAGTGTAAGTTAACTACATTTCAATAAAAATTTTTTTAAAGTCCGAGGAGTCATGAGACAGTGGAAAGATGGTAAGATCACGACTGAGAAGGCCTGAGCTCTAGCCCGTTTCTCATATTTGGTAGCCACACCACCCAGGATGACTTATCTCATTCCTCAGTTTCAAGATTCCTTTTTGTGTTTTAAGAGAATATGTTTGGTCATGATATTTGCCCTCTAAATGTCCCTTTAAGGAGAAATGCCTTTAACTATGTTCTTATTTTCATGTAATACACAGTCTTTTCTGGAGTGATTAGATCACAGCCATGGCCATCTAGATGGGGTATTAAAAAGCAGAGTTATTACTTTGCTGACAAAGGTCCATATAGTCAAAACCATGGTTTTGCCAGCACTCATGTATGGATGTGACAGTTGGACCATAAAAAAGGCTGAGCGCCAAAAAATTGATGCTTTTGAACCGTGGTGTTGGAAAAGATGCTTGAGAGTCCCTTGGACTGCAGGAAGATCAAACCAGTCAATCCTAAAGGAAATCAGTCCTGAATATTCATTGGAAGAACTGATGTTGAAGCTGAAGCTCCAATATTTCAGCCACTTGATGGGAAGAGCTGACTCATTGCAAAAGACCCTGATGCTGGGAAAGACTGAAGGCAGGAGAAGGGGACAACAGAGGATGAGATGGTTGGATGGCATCACTGACTCAATGGATATGAGTTTGAGCAAACTCCAGAAGATGGTGAAAGGCAGGGAAGCCTGGCATGCTGTAGTCCATGGGATCCCAAAGAGTCACACATGACTGAGCAACTGAACAACATGGCCATCTAGGTAGTTAAGGGAGGTTGATTAAAATCAACCATTCACATCAATCAGAGGCTATGACTTTAAGTCAACAAATATTCTAACAAATGTAACTTTCTATAATAATCATTGAGAGTTCCCCTTCGGAAACTCTTCCAAAAAATTGCAGAGGAACCAAACTCATTCTACGAGGCCACAATCACTCTGATACCAAAACCACACAAAGACATCACACAATAAGAAAATTACAGGCCAATATCACTGATGAACAACTAGAGTTGCCATATGATTCAGCAATCCCACTCCTGGGCATATATCTAGACAGAACTATAATTCAAAAAGATATATGCACTCATATGTTCATAGCAGCATTATTTACAATTAAAAAGCAGAGATACTACTTTGCTGACCAAGGTCCATTTAGTCAAAGCTATGGTTTTTCCAGTAGTCATGTGTGGATGTGAGAGTTGGACCATAAAGAAAGCTGAGCACCAAAGAATTGATGCTTTTGAACTGTGGTGTTGGAGAAGACTCTTGAGAGTCCCTTGGATAGCAAGGAAATCCAACCAGTCAATCCTAAAGGAAATCAATCCTGAATATTCATTGGAAGGACTGATGCTGAAGTGGAAACTCCAATACTTTGGCCACCTGATGCAAAGAACTGACTCATTGGAAAAGACCCTGATGCTGGGAAAGATTGAAGGCTTGAGGGACAAAAGAGAATGAGATGGTTGGATGGCACCACCGCCTTGATGTACATGACTTTGAGCAAGTTCCAGGAGTTGGTGACGAACAGGGACCCTGGTGTGCTGCAGTCCATGGAGTCGCAAAAAGTCGGACACAATTCAGTGACTGAACTGAACTGAACACAGCTTGGCTCATCATTTCATTGAGTTAGACAAGGCTGTGGCCCATGTGATCAGTTTGACAAGTTTTCTGTGACATTGGTTTTCATTCTGCCTGCCCTCTGACAGATGAGGATAAGAAGCTTATGGAAGCTTCCTGTTGGGTGAGACTGACTGTGGGGAAACTGGGTCTTGATCTGATGGACCATGCTCAGTAAATGTTTAATCCAATTTTCTGTTGATGGGTGGAGCTGTGTCCCTCCCTGTTGTTTGACCTGACACCAAACTAAGGTGGAGGTAATGAAGATAATAAGATAAGAAGGCCCTCCCAAAGGTCCCAGGCAGGCACCGCTGCACTCAGTGCCCCTGACCGTGCAGCAGTGCACTGTGGACCCATGCCTCCGCCAGGGACTCCTGGACACCCACGGGCTAGCCTGGGTCAGTCCCTTGTGGGGTCCCTGCTCCTTCCTCCCGGGTCTGGTGCACACAAGGTTTTGTTTGTGCCCTCCAAGAGTCTGTTTCCCCAGTCCTGTGTAAGTTCTGTAATCAAATCCCACTGGCCTCCACAGTCAAATTCCTTGGGGGTTCTCAGTTCCCTTGCCAGATCCCCAGGTTGGTAAATCTCTTGTGGGTCCTAGAACTTTCTTAACAGTGTGAGAATTATTTTGGTATGATTGTTCTGCACTTTGGGGTTCGTCTGCTTGAGGGCTCTATGGTTGGGTTTAATGGCGACCTCCTCCAAGAGGGCTTATGCCACAGGCTGTGTGACTGGGGCTCCTGCACCCAGAGTCCCTGCCCCTGAGGCGGGCCACTGCTGACCCCCAGTCCCTCCACAGGAGACACTCAAACACAGTTCTATCTCAGTCTCTGTGGAGTCTCCCAGCCCTGGTATGCACAAGGCGTTTTTTGAGCCCTCAAAGCATCATTGGTGGGTATGGGATTTGATTTGAAATAAAATTTCACCCCTCCTAAATGACAGTAAAGGAATCAAAAGAAAAGATATGTTCTTATTGACAAAACAGGAGAGCAGGTAACAGCAGCCAAGTAGGGACAAGGACACTTTAATGCTTCAGAACCCTGGAAAGGCTCAGGAATTCTAAGCTCTCTTTGAAGGTTGAGGAAAAATTGATATCAGAGTGGGCATCTAGCCTGTCTGCTACAGTTTAGAACAAAACAAAGAAAGAGCCATGTAAGCATATTATAGAAGCAAACAGATGAAACTGCTAATGATTTAAAATGGTTGTTTCTGGGAAGTGGGAACTGGGATGGGAAAAAGACATCCTGGGTTTTGCTCTTCTGAGAGCCTTGTGTCACTTGGCCGTTAAAATTAAATTCTGTAAGCAATTATCCTTCAATTAAAAAATAAAATTTAAAAATAAATATATTTATTTGTTTAAAACAAATGAAAATATTAAGTATATACAAGATATATATATATATATATATATTTTTTAAGTTGCTTTTGAAACACATTTGGGAGTAAAGATATGCAAATACTGCAGATAAGAATGTAAAATCGAAAAATCTTTCCAGGTGGGTGACAAGTGGGTCATATGGATCAAAAATTTCAATGTGTGGAACATTTCGTCCAGCATTTTTACTCTTGGAATTTGTCTTGAGGAAGTAATTGGACAACCACTGCTTTGATTATAAAATAGAAAAATTGGAAACTATCTACACGCCTTACACCAGAATTTTGATTTGAACAAGTGATGGCTCCTCCAAACAGTGACATTATATGCAAATACTTTAAATGATGGATTGCACACGTCCCAGATGCTCAAAAATTCTAAAAGCCTGAAGACAACGAGTGCTGGGCATGTGAAACAGTGAAATGTTGGTACAGTCCTGTTGAGTGTACATCGGTACAGTCTTTGGAAAAAAAGCAAAAATTGGCATTACATAAATGAAAATTTAAATGTACACGTTGATCAGCAATTCTCACAGGGAGTCTAAAATGACTATACACTGCATGGAATTGTCCAGGCCAGAATACTGGAATGGGTAGCTGTTCTCTTCTCCATGGGATCTTCCCGACCCAGAAATTGAACCCAGGTCTCCTGCATGGAAGGTGGATTCTTTACCAGCTGAGCTACCAGTGAAGCCTGAGACCTTCTATGGATTTTTACAAATATTACATCCTGGGGTGAGAAGGGTGAGAACAGAACGAACACATCTACCTACATAGGTTTACTACCTACCTCCATAAGTTTATGAACCAAGAAAATGAGCCTATATGAACAATGCAAATATGAAAGTGGACTACCACTAAATCCAGTAGTAATAACTGTGGATTAGAAAAAAAAATGGTGGCTCACATGGTAAACAATTCATCTGCAATGCAGGAGACTCGGGTTTGATCTCCGGGTCCGGACGAGTCCCAGGAGAAAGGAATGGAAACTCACTGCAGTATTCTGGCCTGGAGAATTCCACGGACAGAGGAGCCTGGCAAGTTATAGTCCATAGGGTGGCTAACAGTCCCACTGTTTATAGAAAACAAAGCACAGCCAAAAAGACAATTACACCTGTGAAAGAAACGTGGGATCACCTAAAAAGAGTTCTCCTTTTCCCAGCTGGCTCTCTCTCTGAAAGCTGCTCAGCTGTGTCTGACCAGAGCCTGTCTGGCTCCCCTGTCCATGGGATTCCCTAGGCAAGAATGAGGCAGTGGGTAACCATTCCCTTCTCCAGGAGAACCTTCCCCAGGAACTGAGCCTGGGTCTACCACATTGAAAGCAGGCTAAGTCATCAGGGCAACTCTAATCAGCCAAAGGAAAAAAAAAACACAAAAACCTGTCTGCCAATATCCAAGTCCCGGGTTCCATCCATGGGGAGCGAAAAATCTGGCTGGTTTATTTGCTTGGCCATGTCCAATCGGCCATCCTGTCTTCGCTTGAAAAAACCCATTGTGGTTTTATGGATATTGGGCTTCCCTTCTGTCTCAGCTGGGAAAGAATTCGCCTACAATGTGGGAGACCTGGGCTCCATCCCTGCGTTGGGAAGATCCCAGCAAAAGGGGAAGGCTAACCACTCCAGTAGTCTGGCCTGGAAAATTTCATGGACTGCATAGTACATGGGGTCACAAAAAGTCGGACACGACTAAGCAACTTTCACTTTCAACTCACCAAAGACCAAGCCCGCAATCTGAAATGGTAAACACAGAAAGCTTCAAGAATCTAAAAAATCACCTGAAATCACTTATTTTCCAAGTTGCACTTTTCTACACAAGAATATCGGTCTCGTTTAACCTCATAAGACCTCCAAAAAACGTTGGCTAATGTAAAATTTTTCTTTCTTGGTCCTACTTGACTTAGTCTGCAGGGCAATACTAGTGTTTAAGCTCAAGCAGCAACAAGAAATGGAGGACGGATACCGTACTGTGCCTGGGCACGTATTGATGAGCAGAAGCTCACACCTAATACACTGAGGATGAGAAGCAAAAAAAGGGTAAGTCCCGGTGAAGAGGTTGTAGCAGATCTCTTCACATTAGTGGACGAAGGCTCATTTTTCAAAAATATTATGTTTAAAGGAAATCTACAGTAAATTCAAATAATAAATTTAGTATATTGCGTGCAGTGCCTTCTGGTTATACAAATGAACGCTGAGTCCCCACCCCCGAGATTCGCCGCTTTCCCACCCCAGATCTCGCGAAGCCTGCTTCTAAGCCCCTGACTCCATGTCTTCTCAACGCTCTGCGTCTTATTGCTTTCGAATGAAGGATTTTCTTGACGGCTTAAGAAAATGATATGGGAGTGCTGCATTTGACACAGAGAAGGTTCACTATAATGTCAAATGAAACAGAGTGCCTTGAGTGCACAGTCGTGCCAAACTATTTGCCACCC
The DNA here is from genome assembly GCF_001704415.2 of Capra hircus. Taxonomy (NCBI): domain Eukaryota; kingdom Metazoa; phylum Chordata; class Mammalia; order Artiodactyla; family Bovidae; genus Capra; species Capra hircus. The sequence goes on along the minus strand of NW_017189516.1, from coordinate 38,626,464 downwards.
CATCGACTGTAGCCCTCCAGGCTCCTCTGTGCATGGAATTCTCCAGGCAAGAATACTGCAGTGGGTAGCCATTCCCTTCTCCAGGAGCAAGCCTCCGTCTCCCACATTGTAAGCAGAGCCACCACGGTGACTCTAATCACTAATTTAAGGGAAGAAAAAAGCTGCTACCAATATAGGAGGAGCTGGTTCCATCCCTGGGATGTAAAAATTGTCCAGTTCCTTCCCTCCGACATCTCCAAACAGCTCTCCTGTAAGTAAGTACGTAAGTGAAGTCACTCAGTCATGTCCGACTCTTTGCGACCCCGTGGACTGTAACCTACCAGGCTTCTCCATCCGTGGGATTCTCCAGGCAAGAATACTGGAGTGGGTTACCATTTCCTTCTCCAGGGGTTCTTCCCGACCCAGGGATCGTACCCGGGTCTCCCACCATGGAGGCAGACGCTTTAACCTCTAAGCCACCAGGGAAATGCATGTCCACCAAAAAAATGAGTGTTCTATAATGAATCACTGTTGTCCCTTTTCTACTCCTGTCTTCAAGTCTTTCCCGGAATCAAAAGAGACAAACAAAAAATGTCGAGGAAACCTCTTTCAACATTATGGAAATGTTACTAACTAAAAATTAAGAATGTGGTTTTTCTAATTAAATACACATAAAACTCTTAACTGCTGCAGGTGTAGAAAAACAGCACAAAGCCCTTCACATTTTAAATTCTATTTTTCAACACAACTATATTAGCCTTGTTTAATAGCACAAGGCTTCCAAAAATTAGCAGTGCTCGTGTTACCCTTACTTTGATCTACCCGACCGAGTCCTTGGTAATGGACCAAGGACTCACGTCAGGTAGAAGGAAAGGTAAAACTGTGACGTAGAGCTTCTGACCATATTAATTACATAATGGTCACTCCTAAGACAGTGAGGGTGAGGAACGTCAAGGGTAAGTCCACCTCACGAGTTTGCAGCAGATCTTTTCACGGAAGTGGATGAAGGCTCATTCTTCCAACTACTACGTTTTAAATAAAACTATGATAAATTGAAATAAATAGAAACTACATTGCACGCAGTGCATGCTGGTTATGCAAATGAACGCTGAGTCACCGCCCCCGAAATTCACGTCTCTCCTAGCCCCAGTTCCCATGAACCCCCCTTCCAGTACCTTGTTCCCAGGCCCGTGCCTCCATGTTTTCTCCTGTACACTCTGGGTCTGATTTCGTTTGAATAAAGCTTTTCTTGGTGGCTTAAGATAATGATACAGGGGCACTGCATTTGACACAGAGAAGTTTCACTATAATGTCGAAAGAAATAGAGTGCCGAACCCACTCAGTCATGCTCAGACTATTTGCGACCCCATGGACTGTAGCCCTCCAGGCTCCTCTACCCATGGATTTCTCCAGGCAAGAATACTGCAGTGGGTAGCCATTCCCTTCTCCAGGGGATGCCTCCCCAGGAGTGAATCTGGGTCTCCCGCTTTGTAAATGGACTCTTTACTGTCTAGGCCATCAGCGTGACCCGAATCACCATATTAAAAAAAAAAAAAGGTGACTGCCATAAAGGAGGGCCTGGATCCGTTGTTGGGTCGTGAAAACTGTCCAGTTCACTTGCGCAGTTCTGTCCGACCGGCTTTCCTATCCGTCACTAACTCCTGGGGCATGATCAAACTCAGGTCCACCAAGTCGGTGACTCTATCTAATCATTTTACTGAAAGTCGTCCCTTTCTCCTCCTGTCTTCCATGTTTCCCAGCACCAGAAACATCTCCTGAAAACCCATTCATGATTATGAGATCCTTACTGACCAAAGATCAATCAATCTTACTGACCAATCAACCTGACGTGCTCCCAGAGAAATCTGTATGTAGGTCAAGAAGCAATGGTTAGAACCGGACACGGAACAACAGACTGATTCCAAAGCAGGAAAGGAGAACCTCAACCCTGCTTATTTAACTTACATGCAGAGTACATCATGCGAAATGCCATGCTGGATGAAGCACAAGCTGGAAGCAACACTGCCGAGAGAAACGTCAATAACCCCCGAAATGCAGATGACACCACCCTTATGGCAGAAAGGGAAAAAGAACTCAGGAGCCTCTTGATGAATGTCAAAGACGAGAGTGAGACAGGTGGCTTAAAACTCAAAATTCAGAAAACGAAGATCATGGCATCAGGTCCCATCGCTTCATGGCCAATAGATGCGGAAACAGCAGAAACAGTGACAGACTTTATTTCTGTGGGCTCCAAAATCATTGCAGATAGTGACCTCAGCCATGAAATTAAAAGAGACTTGCTCCTTGGAAAAAAAGTTATGACCAACCAAGACAGTGTATTAAAAAGCAGAGACATTACTTTGCCAACAAAGGTCCATCTAGTCAAAGCTATCTACTCAGTAGTCATGTATGGATGTGAGAGTTGGACGATAAGGAAAGCTGATTGCCGAAGAATTGATGCTTTTGAACTGTAGTGTTGGAGAAGACACTGGAGAGTCCCTTGGACACCAAGGATATCCAACCAGTTCATCCTAAAGGAGATCAGTCCTGAATATTCATTGGAAGACTGATACTGAAGCTGAAACTCCAATACTCTGGCCACCTGATGCAAAGAACTGACTCATGGAAAAGACCCTGATGCTTGGAATGATTAAAGGCGGGAGACGGGGCCAAGAGACTATGAGATGGTTGGATGGCATCACCAACTCAATGGATATGAGGTTGAGTAAACTCCAGGAGTTTGGGATGGACGGGAAAGACTGACATGCTGCAGTCCATGGGGTCACAGAGTGGGATATGACTGGGCAACAGAACAACAAACGTGGTAAAGCCATGCTTGTGACCTTAATGGCTGTAAGACCCTGGGCAGGGTCTTAAACCCATTAAGTGGTAGTTTCCTGAGCTTTAAAATGGGGATAATAATATTTCGCTCCTAATATTGTTGTGAAGGAAAAACAGCATACTGGAAGCATTGAATGAGATTCTTGGATCATCATAAGCACTAAGAAGAAGCTCTTATGGGTAGAAATATACGTACTAAACAAGGGCTACAAGCATCCAGACACCACCCAAACTCGGGTTTATAATCATTTCCCAACAGTACAGTGTGCCTTAGAAATAGTTAAAAAAAAAAAAGAAATAGTTAAAATACTAAACAAACTGTAGACATAACTAAAGCAACCCACTTAAAATGGTTCATCATTTGCCACTTTACAAGGTACTCAAAAGCGAGTCAATTCTCTTCCAGACAAACAGATGGCCTTTCCTCATCTTAATATAGGTAGAATGATTTTGTGAACTCAAACTAATCAGGCTTAAAAATCCAAACATTCTTTTATCTCTACATAAATTAATAATTCAAAACAAAATTTTTAAAGAACAAACTTCCATTTTGCTTAAAAGGAGAGTCCATTAATGGATGCCTCTAAACTTAGCAAGCTCTCCAGCCATCTTATCGGTGGGTTTTTGTTGTCTCCCTCAAATGCACACTGATGGCCAGGCCTCAGCAGCATCAGATGGAATGAGATGCAGCTAGCCAGCCCAGGACCACCTTCTTCCTGGGCTAGATTTTAACACTGCTATAGTGGACTTTTAATCCATTAATTAACGATGAAAAAGGAAGGGATAAGAGTGCTATATTCTGACATCAATAGTTTCAAACAGCCTAATGAGACTGTTTGGGAGGCATACTAGGATGCCTTCCAAAATTGATTAGCTCAACCATTGATGGGAGTAACTGAAGAAAACAGTCAGCACAGTCTGATTCAAGAGTTCTTTTCTGAACTGCCCATGAATCCTGAAACTGAAGTTCAGTTGCAGTTTTTTTATACCATATTTACAGAGATCCTGAACCATGAAAAAGAACAGCTCCTTATCACCGACTGCTCCATCTGTTCATCTATTCATCATCACTCTATCCATCCATTCATCCATCATCCATCCATCCATCCAGCTGCCCCACAAATACTTACTGAATGTTTTTCCTCTCATGGAGCTTATCAAGAATGATGACATATACTATGGAGCTATTATTCTAGAAATAACAAGAAATAAAATAAATGGGCGTGAAGGAATACAGTGCAGTATATGTATGCAAATTTAAACAGGAGAGCAGGGATGGTCTCAGTAAGTAGGCAATATTTGGGCAACGACCTGAAGGAGGTGAGGGAATAAACCAAGCATATGTCTGAAAGAATGTTCCATATAGAGAAATAGTATGTGCAAAGCTGTGGGTGTACTTTGTGAGATGGAGAAATACCAAGGAGGCCTAACATAGCACAATTCCACTGGTCTATGAGACCAGAAAGCCCTGATATTTTCCCACACTGTGTTAGCCTGGGTTCCCTGGAAAACAGAGCCTGAAGAAAGGTTTAAATGCTAAAGCTTTCATGGGAGGTATAATCCATGGCAGCTAAAGTGAGGAGAAAAGAGAGACATTCAAATACAAGGTGAGGGACTTCCCTGGTGCTCCAGTGGCTAAGACTCCACACTCCCAAAGCAGGGGGCCTGGGTTCAGTCCCTGGTCTGGGAACTAGATCCTACATGCCGCAAAGAAGAGTTCACACGCCACAACTAAAGATCCCACGTGCCACAACGAAGACTCCGAGCACCCAAATAAATGAATAAATATTCAAATATAAGAGGATGTCCTGTGATACTGGTCACTGCTTCCCAACAAACTTTCCATCAAACTCCATGAGAGAAACACCTGATTCTCTCAGGTGTGTCCACCAGGTACCAAGCTGAAAGAACTGTGCCCCAGTACAGCCCATCAGAGAGGGAACGCATAGGGAACTTAGCTGCTGACTCTCTGCTGTCTCCTGTCTCTACACTGATCAAAGTTTGTCCCACGGGCATTAACTTCCCTGTACTTCTACACAGAAAATCATAAGGCCTGTGCACTTTATTCTGTGTAAAAATAAAGATAAATTTCTCTTGAATACTAACAAATGAAAAATAGTCTATTGCTTCAGCCTAGGTCCCAAAGAGAAGATGATGTGTGGCAGGACTAGTGAATTAAACCTTTGTTGATATACGCCACTGAAATTGTAGAGCCAATTTTTGTTGCAGCATAACCTAGCATATCCTGATTGACACAAAGATTCACTGCCCCATTAGCACATTAATAACATGAGTTTTTCAGTCAAGACACCTACTTAATGTTATTTCATCTAGTATTCTCTAACTACTTTGATTATTGAATATTCTTTCCACAGAGCACCTTAATATAATGGAAGTAGTTTGACAAATCACCATCTGTATAATCTTCTCCAAGGAGATGGGGCAACACACCCTACGGTGGAATAATTAAAACCTTCCCAGATCTTAGCAGTTTGGGTATGAATGATGTCACATTTTTATGCCCAAACTGGACTTCCCGGGTGACGCAGTGGAAAAGAATCCATCTGCCAATGCAGGTACACTGGTTCAATCCCTCACTGTCTGTATGCCCTGAAACAACTAAGCTGGTGCACCACAACTACTCAGCCCATGTGCCCCAGAGCCAGTGCTCCACAAGGGAAGCCACTGCAGTGAGAAGCCCCAGCTCTCCCCAACTAGAGAAAGCCCCGAGCAGCAACAAAAATCCAGCACAACCAAAAACTAAATAAAACTTAAAACACACACACATTAATGCCCAAATTAAGGATTCCTAGCCCAAGACCACTATTCTGCTGCATCCCACAGGCCAGCAAGGCCTCACTTGCCCAGTTTCACGACCAAAGAAAGGGCCCTAAGTCAGCGACACAGATGAAGACATCATGGTTTACCCGATGGAAGACCCTGTCTGTCTCAAGCCAGGTCCTGAAACAACATCCCATCGTGTGCAACGCAGGAGCAAGCAGGCAGCACGGACACGTTGGCAGGATTCACTGCTAGGGGCTGGGGGAAGCCAGAGTTATAAATTATATGGGAATTGACCTCAGGTGCTCCCTGCCAGGCAGATGCCCTGGAGAAGGAAATGGCTATGCCCGGCTGGAGAATGCCTGGCAGGCTACAGTCAAAGACTGAGATATGGATGAACACGCAAATGTGCAGGCAGGCGGGCACCCACACACACAGGCACCCATGCACGCACGCACGCACTCAGGCACCCGCTCACGCACGCAGAGGCCCAAGCACGCAGCCACGCACACTGGCACATTCGTACCCGTGCACACATGCCTGCAAGCATATACGTAGACACGCACCCATGCACGCACTCGGGCACCCACACGTGCATGCGGACGCCCACACAAGCACGCATGCGCACGCCACACACGCACACAAGCGCACACGTGCACAAGCGCGCACGCACCACGCACGCATGCGCAGATAAGAACCCATGCGCGTGGGCACCCAACCCCACCGTTGCGCAGAAACGACTGATCGCGGAAACCACTTGAGGGGTAGACTCCTCATCAGCCGTTTGGTAAGCTATAGTTAGCTGGGCCGTGGGGCAAGGAGGTGGGGAGGTTAGTCCTGCGAGTAGGGTGTAGGTGAAGTAGGCGCTAGTCGGACAGGGGAGAGACAGAGAGCAAGAACACAGCCATTTTGAGTGGCTTGATCTTCCAACTGCCACTAGAAATTCCTCGATGCCCCTGGGACTTCACAGGGCAAGTATCTTCCAGGTAGTTAGGAAAACGCTTGCCCATGTTCTTCTGAGCTGTGTTTGTTGTTCACGTACCTATTGGTACTTCATGGTTGCCAGGTAGGCACCTATTTCTATTTCTCTTCTATGACTTGCCATTCTCCAGCGCTCGCTTTAAGGTCCTATAGCCCCAGTGCTATGTGATGGTCTCAGGAAGAGTAGGTCTGGAGAGTATAACCCTTCTCGCCCTTTTGTATCTTGAGTAATTTTCTTTTCATGTTTTATCTCCTCAGCACAATAATCACATAACCCTTTCTTGGGCCCAACATGTCAGAACCTCTGATGAACAGAGCACCTTCAGCCATTGAGCACTGACGTCTCCCTCTAGGGGGCCCCAGAACTCTCATCAGATCAGGCACAGGGCAGACACCAGGTTAAGAATTTGTCTTCCGTCACCCCTCTATCCAGAGATCTTTCCTCTTTTGCCTCCCAGATGCAAGGAACCTTAAATCAACTCAGGGAAGCCAGGACGGGCTTCCCTTGTGGCTCAGTGGTAAAGAATCTGCCTGCCAACGCAGGAGATGCAAGAGACACAGGTTCGATCCCTGACTTGTACAGATCTCCTGGAGAAGGAAATGGTAACCCACTCCAGTATTCTGGCCTGGGAAATTCCACAGGCAGAGGAGCCTGGTGGGCTACAGTCCATGGGGTCGCAAAGAGTCCGACACCTCTCCCCTTCCCTCCCTCCCTCATCACTTCTCACTGGAAGTCTTTCTTTCCCACAAGGGCTTAGTGGGGCTAACGGTAATCCCAGCATGGCTTCTGTGGTGGGAGAGGTGATGAGGAGAGGGAGGGGGGAATAAATCTGATTCTGAAACTAGATTGAAATTTAAAATGCAACTGGAAATAAGACCTGGAGCAAATTCACTAAATGATTGATGAGTAAATTTAGTAATTAAGTCAACCTATTTTCTTTACATACGACTTTCCCCCTGAGAATAATCAGCAGAATTCTAAGAAAAGTATTTGCCAAAGTTATGATATATTTAATTATCCATAATTCTGTGCAGTGCACAGAGGAAGAAAAAGAAAGCCCGGTAAGATGGCCAGGTTCATATCTTGCCTGATAATAGAGGTGACTTTTGTGGCTGTTTTGATTATCATTTTTGATCTAGAATCAAAAGTTCTTCCCTGTAGAACTTACCAGAAAGAACTTGGCTGACAGCATCTATAGTGATGAAAGGTTTTTGTAGGCATACTTTTTAGGCAAGCAGAAGTTAGTGCTCACTGGTAAAGCATTGCCTTTGTGACAGTTAATGAAGTCTTTCTGTCCAAGGCAGAAGTGGGATAAACAGGACATGGTGGATTGGGCTCTACCCCTCAAATATAAAGGGGTGGCTGATGAGTTGCTCACACAGGTGAGCAGGAGTAGTGAGAATTCCTACTGTGAGCTGGTCCACCGGCTTCCAGTGACTCTCTCCTCAGAGGGGATTGCCCTTAGGCAGAGTGTCATTGGAGTCAGTCACTTCTTACCCTAGACCTCAGTTTCCTATTTTCTTGAAGATTTCTACAAAAGCAAGCTATTTCCACACCCTCGTGAGTGCTCCAGGAGATGCAAATGGAGAGAGCCAGGGAAGTCTCTTTGTTTTGATAACTTTTACCAACTGAAGTCACTCAGTCGTGTCCAACTCTTTGCGACCCCATGGACTGTAGCCTATCAGGCTCCTCTGTCCATGGGATTTTCCAGGCAGGAGTGCTGGAGTGGATTGCCATTTCCTTCTCCAGGAGATCTTTCTAACCCAGGAATCGAACCCACGTCTCCCTCATTGCAGGCAGATGCTTTAGCATCTGAGGCACCAGGGAAGCCCCCCTACCAACCATACCTTCATACAACTCTCGTTAATCACCCTGCCTTTGAACGCCTGTCTGGAGGCAAGCACACCGAACCTGTTCCATATACCTGACCCAGTTGATCATTTTCTCTGATTATTATTAAATCATCAGGTTGGCATTTGTGATAAAATGCAGGAAAGTGGGGGAAGAACTAGAGATAGCAGAAACGTACTGTTTGATTGCCTGGAATGACTACTTTCCTTATATATGCATTGTTTATTTAAAAATATTTAATGAAGTCTCCTATCTCTAGGTAATATTTGATCACGGGTCGTACCCTTGCAAATTTTTTATCGATAGATAGTGTACATACAGAAAAGTGCATGTAACCTAAATGTAAAGCTCACTGAGCTTTCAGAACTCTAAACATGCTGTGGCCAATAACCAGATCAATAAAGAGGACTTGGGATTTCCCTAGCAGTCCAGTGGTTAGGACTCCGTGTTTCTACTGAAGGGGGCATGGTTTCAGTCCCTGGTCTGCGAACTAGATCCCACAAGCCACATAGCACAAATAAGTAATTAAATCTTTACCCACAGCCCCAGAAGCCCCCTCCCCCAAATACTCCTTCCAGACATAGCTTCTCCCCCTTCAGGTAACCAATAGCCTGACCCCTACTAGCAGAGATTCCTTTTGCCTGCCTCTGTACTTTATATAAATAGAAACATATAGCCTGTTTCCCTTTTTCCTGACTTCTCTCAGTCAGCATTAAGTTTGTGAGAACCTTCCTTATTACTCTGTGTAGTGATACATTTTTTCTTCTCATTGCTGCACAGCGGTATAAATATACTAGAATGTGTTTATCCGCTTTCCTATTGATGGACCTTTGGGTAGTTTCCAATTCAGTGCTGTTACAAACACCCAAATTCATGTCCTTTGTCAACACAAGTATGCACTGTTTTGGGATATGTACCCAGGAATTACTGGGTCATAGGGTAAGCAGGTGTTCAGCTTTAGTAGGTATCAACTGTTATCAAACCGTTTCTTTGTGGTTGTACCAGTTTGCACTTCCACTAGCAGTGACGAGACCACTGGTTTCTCTACAGCCTCTCCTAAAATGTACTCAGATCAGTCCCCTACTTACTAAGGGATGTGGTATTTCTAGTGGCTCAAAATCCAGATTCTGGAACTAGACTTTCTGGGTTCAAATTCCAGCTTTATCCTTTAATAGGTGTGTGAACTTAGACATCTTACTTAATTTTTCTGTGCCTCAGTTTTTTTCTTCTCTAAAATGAGGTCAATAACTAGATCATCTGCCTCATAGAGTTAAGGATTCAATAACTTAATGCGTGTAGAACACTAAGGATAGTGCCTGGCACATACACAATACTCCATAAATCTTAGATATTATTTTCATTCAAATGCATTGAAAAAAATCAGTTGCCACCAGTGCAGTAAGAGAGTTGTGTATCTTACTGTAAATGAAATTAGAAAGTTTCCCACATAACCTGGGAGGCAGTCAGCTAAGTGCCACAAAGGGTCTCTGTATGCAGGAGCAAGATAGCATGCATGTCTCAATCTCGGGCTATGCCTGTCACAGCTAATCCTTGGGAATTTGTATGTGCAAATTAAACTAGAATCAGTGCTCCAAAATATTCATAGGAGAGTATGAACCATGTATACAATCACTATAAATGACAGTCTGGGCTTTATTTATTTGGCTAATGAAGCCACTGACAGCTCTCCTCTTTAAGCTAGCAGATAAGAGTTTTAGTGAATTCTTTACAAACTCTATAAACTTTCACAGCCTAACCCTTGGCAAACACCACTTTAGGAATTAACATAGATGTGGATTTCAGTAAATAACTATAGATTCAGTAAATATTCCACGGAGGAAAGAGAAATGGTAAAGAATGATGATCGGAGAGTAGGTAGGAAGTTCAAAGACATGCACAGCTGACACTCCAGTCTCCATGAGTGAGTCATTGACTAGAATTGGCTTTTAATGCTAAATATCAGCAAATCGGCAAATACATTTTTTGTCTCCATCTCCTAGCTTTTGTTCTTGTTGTTGAGTAATTCCGTCGTGTCTTTTTGCAACCCGGTGGACCGTAGCCCACCAGGGTCCTCTGTCCATGGGATTCTCCAGGCAAGAATACTGGAGTGGGTTGCCATGCCCTCCTCCAGGGGATCTTCTGCACCTAGGTATGGAACCCACATCTCTGCATTAGCAGGTGGATTCTTTACCACTGAGCCACCAGCGAAGCCCATCTTCTATTAGAGCTTGCACTGTGTTTAGCCGCTCAGTTGTGTCCAACTCTTTGCGACCCCATGGACTGTAGCCCACCAGGCTCCTCTGTCCATGGAATTCTCCAGGCAAGAATACTGGAGTGGGTTACCACACTCTCCTCCAGGGCATCTTCTCAGCCCAGGGATTGAACCCAGGTCTCTGGCATCACAGGCAGATTCTTTACCATCTGAGCCACCAGGGAAGCTTAGTGGGTTGAAACTCTGGCTGCCTATTAGAGTCACCTGGGGAGACTTGCCTGGTGGTCCAATGGTTGGGACTCTCCGCTTCCACTGCAGACGGGGGTAGGGGAGTGACCAGGGTTTGCTCACTGATCTGAGGACTAGTATCCCACAGACTGCCCAGTGTGGTCAAAGAAAATAGAATTACCTGGGGAACTTTAAAAAATTCACATCCCCCCACTTAAAAAAGGAAGAATGCTCAGCTTCTCACCCAGAAACGTTGATTTTGTTTGTTTGTCAGCAGGGCCCAGATTTTTTTTTTTTTTTTTTTCCTCAAGGTCTCCAAGTGATTTTAATGGGCTTCCGGAGATGGGAAATATTTCCTTCTGAGTGTCACTGCAACGAAACTGGTGGTTCTCTCTGAATGGTTGTCTCTTGCAGTGGGGTAACAAGGAGGATCCTGAGTAGTTTCTGGGGAGTCTGTCTGGTTTAGTCAAGAAAAGCTCAAAACAATGGCTGAACTGGTTTTTATCTGGTACATTTTCTCTCCTACCTGTAGTCTTAGAACATTCCAATCTATTTTAAGCCTTCCTGTGGTTTCCAAAGCACAATACTTTCTGAACTGAAGACTTACCATTTCAAATCTCATGGGCTAGGATTCAATCTAGAGCAGAACTAAACAGAACTTAAGTATCCCAATTAGTAATTGGATTGAAAAAAGACTCAGGAAAGGGCCCTTCTAAAAGAGTGAAATTGTGTTTTATGTGGTTGTTGTTGCTATCACCTGTGGTTTCAACTGCAGGAAAAATAGGAAAAAGCCATGAAACAATCATTGTATTGGGTTGGGCCAAAAAGTTCATTCTGGTTTGTCCATGACATGTCCCAAGAAACCCAAATGAACTTTTTGGCCAATGCAATATTTGAACGTGGGTACATGTGAATTTGAGTTTCTGGCTCAGCCATTTGTTAGCTATGAGTCCTTGCCTTCTCTGAGCAGACGTTTCATGAAAGATGGAAGCATTAGCAGATCTCAGAACGAAATTTTGTAGAATAAAGGAGTTAAAGTTAGTGGTGCTTGGCAAGGAGTGAGTCCCAAGAAATGGTAGTCACCCTGGTCTGTTATTCTGCTAAGGCTATGATGCTGCTGCATAGCAAACACCCCACCCCTAAATCTTAGTGGTTGACCAAGATACCATTGATGTCCTTACTCATGTGTCTGTGGGTCACTTATGGCAGCTCTGCTTAAGACTGTGAATCAGACTGAGGTCTGTTCATATGTGTCTCATTTTGCAGTCGGCAGCTTCCTGGGGTATGCACTTCTCATGGCAGATGACAGAAATACAAGAAGAACTTGGCAGAATTTTGCAATGCCCTTTAATATCTCAGTGCAGAACTCATTAATGATCACTTGTGCCCATTTTCCCTTAGCCCGAGCAAGTCATATGGTCAATTTCAAGGTCAGTGGGATGGAGAAGTATAATTTACCTAGTGAAACTATGGCACAATACAGAGAATAGAAGGAAAAATTATGAACAAATACATTCTTCCACACTTCCCTTCTGCAGGGTGTCAACAGAGGAGAAAAGAAGGGTGGGTAAAGAGGGAAGAAACAAATAGTTGGATCCCATAGGAACTCTACCTTGTGCCTCATTTGGAAGGGCTTGTCTGGCCTCCTTTGTAGAACTGGTCCAGCACTCTTTGCAGGCAGAGAAAAGCAGTTCTGTGGGCGTGGCAGCTTTCTGGATCCTCCCCCACTCCAGGTATTTGTGATGAGCGACACACTACTCAGAGACAGTCTAGAATTCACCAGAAGCCTTCTTAATTTCTGCTTGCTGGAACACATCTAATTTTATTTAGGAAGATAAACGGAAGCAAGAGCTGGTGAAATTCAGCAAAACAGACTATACTATACACCAGTTGTCACAATAACCACATCTTTGTCTAAATTCAACCCCTTCTCTTTACCCTTTCCACAACTGTTTAATGTATGGGTGCTGTCTCTTATGATTTGCTCCAAATGACATCATCTCTTCTCCTGTATATAATAAAGTGAAATGGCTCAGTCGCATCCGACTCTTTGCGACCCCGTGAACTGTAGCCTACCAGGCTCCTGTGTCCATGGGATTCTCCAGGCAAGAGTACTGGACTGGGTCGCCATTTCCTTCTCCAGGGGATCATCCCGGCCCAGGGATGGAACCCAGGTCTCCCTCATTGCAGGGGGACACTTTAACCTCTGAGCCACCAGGGAAGACCCCAGTATATAATGGTGGTAGGCTAAGAGTCCTTAATTGGAATTCTAATATTTCATTTGTATTTTAAATCTAGGTGAATAGGCAGCCCCACCTCTATTTAACCAGAGGGTTCTGGCCAAATGTGTAGTGTGGTTGTAGACACTTCCCAGGTACACCCTCGTATATTCACTAATTTCAGTTAGAGTATAGTGAATTCATCAAAGGTGTTTAACTGTCATAACTGAGGATCACTCCGAATGTATCTCAAGATTTCAAACTGTATGAAAGGCATCTCCCTAAAGATCGTTTTTGAAGATATTTAGCAACAGCTGTGCGAGCAGAGGATGGCAGGCAGAGCTGGGCTCTGTTACAATCTCAGAAGAGTTACACAACCACCCTTCTCCAGGTGTGGTCCCTGGACCATCAACATCAGAATCACCAGGGCTGTTTGTTAAAAAGGCAGAGTACAGGAAACCCCCAGACTTAATGAGTTGGAATTTCTGGGTGTAGGACCCAAGAATCTCCACTTCTGTATACATCAAGACTTTTGTATAACCTCAAATTTAGACAAAGTTCCCATACATCTTTGATTCCCAGTATCAGTTATGGAAAATGTGAACTTTTTCTAATGCCAAATTAATCATTCTCACTGTTAAACAAAAAGGACCTCTTTCATTATTACTATTACTGAAGTATTTTTTAAAAGACTAAACTTGTTGAAACTTTCAGCCAGGGTACTATTGGAATAAGATTTATTTTGCCCTCTTTGCTCTTTTTTAACATAATTTGAACATTTGAAACTATTTTCAAGAAGACTATTTCAGTAATAAACATTTTCCTCCCATTTTCTCAGATACCAATGGCCTACAAAAGTTGTATAAAGATTTTTAGATGAAAGATGAAAATTAAGAGACACAATTATTGGGAAGGACAGGAGATATTATTTGTGTGTTACATATAACACATATTCCCCCTAATGAATAGATGATAAACTGCGTTTTTATGGTGTTTTAGGTAAAAGGACTGTCTTCGGTGAAAGTAGTGTAACCACCTAAATAGGAATCATCTTTCATCTTCCACTGAGTAAGTATATTTTAATGTTTTTAATCTATGCGCGTGGGATAATAAAAAGCATCAACTGCTTCAATAAGTGAATTAAACAAAAAGACAGTTTTGAGAGCTGAGAGAAGTATAAAAAACATCAACCAAGAACAAGTCTAATGGACTCCTCCCTCCCTTTTCTACCTTCTTTCACCTCCTATTATTACATATAAGTTGAAAGGGCTTCATCTTAATGGCTTCCTGCTTCCAACTATGTGGAAAGTGAATTGGAATCATTTGGAGTATTCTGAAACCTTACTGTAATCATGAACACAAAGATGCAAAAAGATGTTGAAACATCTGTTTTCCAGATTAAGAATATCACCCAGATAGTTGGGGAAAAAAGTTTTCCATTATCTCGCCTTTAATCCAATTAGCAAATACGTGTCATTCTAAAAGATTCTGGTAACCATTGCTCAGAGGGAGAACAATCCAGAAAAGAAACACAAAAAGGATATTTTCAGCACCATGAAATTTAAGGACTAAGAGAACTATGGTAAGAAAGATAATGATAAAGCTCATGCATGTAAGACTTTTATGTGGTTGGGCTCAGAGTTTTTTCACTTTATTTTATGACAAGAAAATAAATTGTTGAGTGACAAGAAGAAAATAATGTTACCTTCAAAGTGATTTCCACAGAAAAAATATATCCCTGTGAAAATACCAAGATCTTTCCTGACCAACAGGATTGGAATGTCAAGGGTTCAAATGCATTCACCGAGCATTTATTTCTATTTTGAATTTCCCTAAATGTTTGCCTCAACATATCCTCCCAACATTTTTGAGAGAGGTCAAGGGTTTAAGAGGGCCTGGGGTTTGAGCTAACAATTCTGGTTCACAGACATCTCTCATGTCAAAGTGTGAGTGTGCTGTAGAAAGTGAAGTCGCTCAGTCGTGTCCGACTCTTTGCGACCCCGTGGACTGTAGCCCACCAGGCTCCTCCGTCCATGGGATTCTCTAGGCAAGAGTACTGGAGTGGGTTGCCATTTCCTTCTTTAGGGGATCTTTCCAACCCAGGGATCGAACTGGTGTCTCCCGCATTGCAGGCAGACGCTTTAACCTCTGAGCCACCAGGGAAGCCCAATATTTCTTTGAGCTCTTTTTTTTGGGTGGGAGGTGCGGGAGGCAAGAATACTGGAGTAGGCTGCCATTCCCTTCTCCAGGAGATCTTCCTGACCCAGGGATTGAACCCGGGTCTCCCGCATTGTAGGCAGACCCTTTACCGTCTGAGCCACCAGGGAAGTCTTGAGTGTGCTATAGCTGAACATAACATGGCCACATCTGTTCAGCTGCCTGGTGATTTTACTTGTAGTATCCAGCAAATTGTGCTATTACAGTGCTCCTGCAGTAAAAGGTCTCATTGTAACCTGATTCTATTTTCTATAATTGAGAATCAGTTTTGTGTTTGGTTCACAGGTGCTGATGCTACTGCTAAGTCACTTCAGTCCTGTCTGACTCTGTGTGACCCCATAGATGGCAGCTCACCAGGCTCCCCTGTCCCTGGGATTCTTCAGGCAAGAACACTGGAGTGGGTTGCCATTTCCTTCTCCAATGCATGAAAGTGAAAAGTGAAAGGGAAGTCGCTCATTTGTGTCCGACTCTTAGCCACCACATGGACTGTAGCCTACCAGGCTCCTCCATCCGTGGGATTTGCCAGGCAAGAGTACTGGAGTTGGGTGCCATTGCCTTCTCTGTTGGTTCACAGCTATTCATAACTAAACTTTGAGTTTCTCCACCAGAGTCTTGATGCCTGTTTCTAAAACAAATACTGTGCCTTAAAATTGGCCAACATAGATATTTTGCTTAATTGAAGAGTGAAAGAGTTTTACCCCAATTTATTCATCTTTGTACATACCACTGCTTGAAGGACTCTGGACTTGTGTGTGCAATTGTAACTGAAATAAATAGGGCACAATACCTAGCATATATGATATACTCTTGATAAATATTTGCTGAATGAATGAAAAAAAATAGTGGCTCTAGACTGAATTATGGTGGCAAATTTGCACACGCAAACACACACACACTCACTTCTTTTACCATTATGGGGATGAACCGGAATTCTTTAAGATGTAAAGGTTAGTTCTGGAGAAGGGAATGGCAACCCACTCCAATATTCTTGCCTGGAAAATGGACCGAGGAGCCTGGAGGGCTGTAGTACATGGGGTTGCAAAGAGGTGGACACAGCTGAGTGACTGAGCACCTCACTAAACTGGGGGGGGTGCAGAAAGAAGATATAAAGCTTAGTTCTAAATAGGGATGCCTCTATTGATGTTTGATTAGTACGAACCCCACCCCCACCCCCCATAGGGTTCTCAGAATCTGAACTGGAGCTCCTTTCCCTGTCTTTGCAGTGAGCTGCAGACACTTGATCTCACCAGTGGAGATTGCCAAACCTTTGCGGGCAGAAACCTGGTCTTATATCATCTTTGAAGTTCTCACTGCACCTAATTTAGGGCATACCCATAGAGAAGGTTCTATTATTATCCCCATTTTCAGATGAGGAAACTGAGGTTAAGCAGCTGAGGTCATCTGAAGTTAAAGTCAGATAGTTAGTGGTGAAGACAGTGCTAGTGTTTGATCCCTGGCAGTGTGAGGCCTGAGGCTCCTCTGCCTAGGGTAATGTATCAGAAAGGTAGCTGCTACCCTTTTCCCCCTAAAAAAAGTAAGGTAAGGAGTCAACTATAAAATTACAAGTCAGAGAACTAGAGTAATAAAAAACTAAATGTTCTAGACGTGCCAAGACATTTGAGTAACTTAGATAGAAATTATGAAACTGTATTATTTCTGTCCTGGGTATTTACTCAACAAGATCCTGGCAAATAAATCCAATTCAAGAGAGAGATTCAGGGGAATCATTTGCTTTTCCCTCTCTATAGACACTACATCGTTCAGGTGCCAAGGAAGACCTAAAAGGGAACCTGTTGTGTGAAATAGGTAGTATGTATCAAACAGTGTGTGGCCAGTCCTCTGGAATTGCCTGAAACTCTCCAGTGAGAAGCAAAGGGAATTTTTCTCTAGTATGATGATCCTCTCACAGCTGATGCCCCATCCCCTGTCTCTCTTCCTTTTGGCCAGTTTTGCTTCTGAAGCTAGGCAGAACATCCTTAAAGAAATGGGCATCCTCTGCCTCTCTACTTTAAGTTAGTAGTAGTTTAGGAAGCTTTGTGGAGTCTGTAGGACATGGGCCAATTAGGAGAGAAACAGAGGGATGGGGGGAGTGGTGAGGGAAGAGACAGACACGCAGAGACAGTGAGACATGGAGAGAGGTGAAATGACACTGAAAGTCCTTGAGAATGTACTGACCTTAGAAAGCCTTTTAGAAACCAGTCACTAATTCAATATTATGAATTACCTTAAAGTAGCTTGTAGAGTGTTTCCTGAGAAGAATTGGAGGTCGCTTCAAAGGAAATAAATAAACCACAACTAATGTGCTGATGTTTTAAAGAGAAAAGGCAATTGCTAAAAATGACCATCCAATTTCCATTACTTACTACAGTCATTAGAAACAAGGAATATGTTTATTGATCTGAAGTGCTTCAAACAGTATTTTCTTTGTTCAAACCAATTTAGCTGGAGGAAAAGTCAAGAGTTTGCCTTGTGTGGCGGTGGTGGTGGGGGCATTGTGGAGAGAAAGAGATTCCTTTACATAAAAAAACTGTTGTTTTTCTATCCTAGGGCCACTCACCTAAGAAGAATAACTGGGTTTCTATTAAAGCAAAGGAATTGTTGCCCCTGATCACTATTGGTTTAGCTCTAGGCCCTTGAGACTCAAAGTAGGTTTGGAATTAGCAATATAGTATAATCTGGGCATACATTAGACAGGTAGACTCTCTGGCCCCACCCCAGTCCTAACTGAATCATAATCTAGTTTTTAACAAGATGTTTCCTGATTCATATGCCACATTAATGTTTGAGAAGTACTAGTCTAGACCAACATGAATGGTTATTTCAACAGTTGATAGAAAAAGAGATGGTTGAATAAAGGCGGAAATACTATCTGATAAAAGCACTTTTGTCCAAAGATTTGTTGGTGTTGATAAACTTGCTCCTATCCACTTAACCCAGGTTGGAAGTAAAAACTTCATAGGCCCATTCTGAAATGACGTTTACCAGCTCCAGCGTCCTCATGGTTGACTGAGCTCCACAAATGGTTGCTGACTTTGTTTGTGTCCCCAGGTGAGCAGAAATGAGTGACCAAGCAGAAAAAAGCAGTTCCGTGCGAGAAAGACCTGCACGTCCAAGTTCTCCTGAGAAACCAATCATCTCTAGATTATATTTGCAGGTCTCTTGTTTATGGTGAACACTAATAAAATAAATTACAGGTGTCTTACCCTCTTTCTGATTTTCCAAGGTGTAATTCAGAATTCAGAACAAGTGGTCTAAATAAGGTCAGAAGCTCCATCCAACCCTCAAGAATTGGCAAATTCCAGGAGCTAGAGATCCAAGTGGGAGAGGCAAGGATGATGTGATTCTTTCAGGGTGTGGCTCATGGTAGAATACTATCAGAGACAAGCATCTGGAACATTCTTGCTCCAGCAGCACTCTCAGCTTCCCTAAAGCAGTTCAAACATTCTTCCCTTTCAAATCCTTCTAAATATGGCACATTCTGCCTGGAGTCGATCCACTGTGACACCCTTTCAAGCATACCCTCCAACACAATGCAGAGAACAAGCCTTCTGCCGCCAGTTTTCCATGTAGCATGGTCCAACTAATGAGCACACAGTGATTCAGGAATACCACAAGACGGGAACAGGGAAAACATCTAGTTTTCATCATACTGTGACAGAAGCCATGCAGATTTATAGACTTATATCCAGTAACCATCAGTGAATTTCAACGGAGTTCTGGTTTCCTTAAAAAGTCCTACTCCAGAGAGATAACCATCTGTGTTGTCTGAATCCGCATGTTTTGCTAGGAATTGGCAGCACCATTCCCTCTGGCTTACAGCTGGTCGCCGCCACCTTGTGAAAATGTGGAGGACACACACTGAAACCTCAAGATGCGGTACAGCTGCAGACTCTGTGACATGGTTCCGAGCTGAGGCTAGGGCTGATCACATAGCTAAAGTATGCATGTGAAATATAGCTTCAAGTCCCAGTGTCCATCCCCCATGGGAGGCCAGCCTCCACTTTCCCCGGGAACTGGCTTTCCAGGACTCTGGCCCAAGCTGTGAGGAGCTCACTAGCTCTCACAACCAGAACTCGAGAAGTGGAGAAGCGTGAGACTACCCAAGACCATGTTTGCATGGCAGTTGGTAGGAAGCGCACTTCAGGGCACTCAACATGCTGAACTGTACATTCCTCTTCTTCATGATTTATTTTATCCAGGGCTGGTTCTGGTCTAAAAATGGAGAAAGCTAGAAACTCAAGGAACAAGGGGAACGATTACATCATCTACCCTCTCAAGTTGGATCACCAGCTACTAAAGTGATGGTCCATTTGGCTTTTACTGTGAGACACAGAACAGACAACAAACAGGTTTTGTTGCACCTTTTTTATGCCAATGAATTTCCCTTGACTATGCTAAGTGTTTCTTCCCTGGTGGCTTAGACTGTAAAGCGTCTGCCTACAATGCTGGAGGCCAGAGTTCAATCCGTGGGTTGGGAAGATCTCCTGGAGAAGGAAATGGCAACCCACTATCCTTGCCTAGAAAATCCCATGGATGGAGGAGCCTACAGTTGCATGGGGTTGCAAAGAGTCACCTGAGCGACTTCACTTCACTTCTGTCATATAACTTTCACTTTCATTCTGTGGAGGGTAGTGGCGGAAGGTGTCAAATTCACCAGAAAAGAGGAATGACCGATCAAGTCTAAGCCATAAATCTACACACTGTTGGACATGCTCTTGCAAAAAGACTGAAAAACACCTCAGCATTTTAAAGTCGGGGAGAATTTGGAAAATATTGTAGAAATAAAACATTAAGCCCCCTCACTTTAATTTTACAGCTGGTTTCTACCTTTTCATCATACTTCAAAAACCTGCTACCAAGGAATGAACTGAGGTCTAGAATTTAAAACAACCAGTATTTTGGTCCAACTTTCCAGTAGCTTGTGGGCACTTTTTAGAAAGGCCCAAAGTTTTAGTATGTTTGTTTATCTATTAGATAGAAAGAATGACAATGACCCCCATAAATGTAATGAGTGGAAAGAGCTGGATGGCTCAAGATTATTCCAACAGATAAATGAGTGGTGTGGTCTTTGTTTCCTATCAACTCCGTTTGCCAAATCACTCAGGTGATCATGAGTGAAAAATAAAGTTTAGAGGAATTATGATGTTTTTTCGAACAGTTCCAACTTCAGTTGTTTGTATACAATGTGAATTAAACTACTACTGCCTATCTGTTTTAATCAATTTTCAAATTTTCTAAAGATGCCAAAACAAGGTAGTCTCCTCTCATGCCCCTTCTAATATACAAAGGTGGGTGATTTGGGGAATTCCCTGGTGGTCCAGTGGTTACGACTGTATGCTCACTGCCAAGGGCCAGGGTTCAATTTCTGGTTAGGAAACTAAGATCCCACAAGCTGAGTGGTGTGGCCAAAAAAATAAATAAATAAAGATTTTAAAATATAATAATATATCTCCAATCCCCCAGCCTCACTATTCCTATAGACGAATGGACTCTCCACACAATAAGCATTATTCTTGCCAGCTCAAAGTCACTAGGACAGACAAGAACCATAGATAAGTCTTTATAAGGCTTGATACTAATGGAGTAATTTCAACCAAGTCTGGCTTGAAAGCAAATTGAATCAAGACGTCTAGGCTTCAGACGTTTTAGAGTACAATGTAGAATTATGGGGAAGTCTTCAAAACTCTTCAGCAACACAGGGGATTTTTGCAACATATCTTGAAAGAATTAGCTGAGAGAGAAGAGGTACATTAACACATGATGGTTTTATAATTTTTTAGATATATTAGAGGCCTTTTAAAATCTAAACTCCTTTAAACCTCATCCTCAACACTGAACTTTACTTAAATGGGGAAAAAATAAACCTACAGAGAGATAAACAAGAACGACACATTCATACTTGCATAACTCACAGAAACTCGAGTCTGTGAACTTATAATTCCTATCAAGTTATGCTTCCAGATGAGAAACAGTATTATTCACTATCAGTTACTCTCTAGAATTCTTCTTCTCTGAAAAATGAAGAGAAGCAATAAAGGACCCAGGGTCACACAAATGTTAGAACACTTAGAATTCTGAAGGAGAGAAACAAACCAAACCAAATAAAAAATAAGGAAGTTCAACTGTGAAATAAAAGATAGCATGAAATCCTGACTGTGGGTTGTTCAAGACCTTTCTGGCTCCTGCATCTCACTTGGCCTTCCTCAGCACAATCTTACTATTTCTTAGCAACACTGTGCTCCTGGAAGAGCAGAAATTAAAATGAGCTTTGCTTCTTGTTTGCTGCTCTGGTAAAAGGTTTGTTGAGAAAGCAGTTTCGGTAACAAATGGCCAATGTAAAGTTCTTGGGGGAGGGGGCGGGGGGGAAACCGTGTATCTTAAATACCATTTCTGGGCCCGAATTCTTCCCCCTCCACCCCCGATAATGGAGAAGGGACTCATGTGGACACTGCTGCGCCATGTTCCTTTTACTTAAGTTCCAGATCAGAAAGGGTCTGGGCTCCAACTCTCAAACCCTGCCCACCAGAAAAATGTATAAAAAAATAATATTGATTCAAAAAGACTGTTTAGGCTAAACCGGTTTACAGCTCTTTGAAAGACATCCACCAAATAAAAACAAATGTACAGGTACAGAGAACAGAGTAGTGGTTAGTAGAAGGCAAGGGGGGGACAGGGCAAAATGAGCTAAGAAGATCAACTAGTATGGTAGCAGACAGAAACTAAATTTGGGGGGATGAGTACGTAGGGTAGGGTATACAGAAGTAGAAATACAATGCTGTGCACTTGAGACTCATAATGTTATACACCAATGTTACTCAAGGTAAAAAATAAAGACATCCATCTAATCATCATCCTTTCACCTATCCTTTCAATGCTTATTGAGAGTTAGGACAGAGGGAGACACAGGCCAGGAAGGCCTCTCTGAGAAAGTGACATTTAAGCAAAGAGATGAAGAGTGATGGGAGTTGGCTATGTGAAGAGTAGGAAGAGCAAAGCAAGATGAAAGTCAGCACGTTTGAAAAAAGCTCTTCAGCAGAAAAGACTGTGGACCATTAAGACTCCTAAGAAAGTCCAGGCTGATGAAGAATGGCCCCAACTAAGACCTACCAGGTAGACAGCGGCAGGGGCCCTGTAGGGCCCTGCATATCACTGGTAAGGAACTAGGTCTCAGAACTTCCAGGTGAACGTGGCAGATGGAACAGAGTCATTTATTTCTCATTTCTGAAACTACTAGGATGACAGAAAAAAGAATGGAGATTGACATCTACCTAAAAGAAAAGAGACAAAACTGGAGACGAGACAACAAGAGATCAGAGCTCTAGGGCCTCAGAAGCTCAGAAGGTGACCGGATGGTAGCTGATTTGGGAGAAATTCCAAGCTTAAATTCATGTGAGGTGGGCCAAGCATCCCAGTCTCCCCCTGCTTCACCCTGCCAGGAGGCTGGAGGGTTAATCTCAGAAAAAGGTGCACCAGACATGGAGGCAGCAGGAGTAACTAAACCTGGGAATGAGGTAAGGCCCTGAAAACAGAGGGGTCGAGTGTCGTGGCAGCACACTCAAAGAACATAAACCCTACTCCCAAATTCCAGACTGTGCCATTTCTCCTTCAGTCAAGCCACTGGAAAAGCTTTTCTAGCTAAGCACTTCCTTATTTGCCATCCTTACCATCAGCCAGAAGGAGCGTCAATCAGCAAGGTCTCTAAACTGACCCTCCTTCTCTGATCAGCCTTCCCTGTCATCTGCTTCATGCCCCAATTAGAACCACACTAAATCAAGCCAATCTGCAAGGAGATCCAGCCAGTCCATCCTAAAGGAAATCAGTCCTGAGTATTTATTAGAAGGACTGATGCTGCAGCTGAAACTCCAATATTTTGGCCACGTGATGTAAAGAGCTGACTCATCTGAAAAGACCTTGATGCTGGGAAAGATTGAGGGCAGGAGGAGAAGGGAACGACAGAGGATGAGATGGCTGGATGGCATCACTGACTCTATGGACATGAGTTTGAGTAAGCTCTGGGAGTTGGTGATGGACAGGGAGGCCTGGCGTGCTGCAGTCTATGGTGTCACAAAGAGTTGGACATGACTGAGCAACTGAACTGAGCTGAAATCAAGCCAAAGCTCTTTCCTTCTGGTTTCCTTTTTTTTTTTTTTTTTTTTTTTAACATTTTCTTTTTTGGCTGTTCCGGGTCTTCATGGCTGCTCAGCACTTTTCTCTAGCTGCACCGAGTGGGGGTTCCTCTCTCTAGCTGGTGCTTGGGCTTCTCATGTTGTGGATGGCGGGCTCAGTAGTTGTGGCTTGTAGGCTTAGTTGCCCCACAGCATGTGGAATCTTCCCAGACTAGGGATCAAACCTGTGTCCCCTGCACTGGTAGGCGGACTCCTATCCACTAGGGAAGTCCCTCTGGTCTCCTTGATGAGAGACTAACAGTCACACAGTCCCCACTCATCACTGGGACGAATGGTATTATTACCTTTCTCTGTCTCAGAATCTTCAGTCACTGGTCTCGCCTGAGTTCCTCAATCCTAACATGGGGCAACTCAACTAATCCACACAACCGTCAGAACTATACAAACTTCTAAAATTAGCCCAGTCTCCTTCAACTCTGTTCTAAACTCTGCTAATTAACCAACCTTTCCACACTCTCTTCATAAATGAACACACTTCACAGAGTCTCCAGAGTAGAGACAGCTTAATTACATTTTGCACTTTATAATACATGTGAGACATTTAAAAATGATCCAGTGTGACTTGATTTTTATTCCTTTGTACAATTTTTCATACAACCAACTTCACAGTTTAAAGAAAAATCTGTGCCCTAATTGTAGGGGGCTGGAAAACCATACTTTCTTTGTAACAGAGTTGACACTACCTATTTCGAATCTACTGGCCCTTCTCACGGTTAGGGAATTTGTGGTAAATCTACTTTCATGATAAAAATAAACAGCAGCAAATGTCCTCATTTCCTTTAATGCTAGTCTCATCTTTGTTTCCAGTTTTAGAACGGCTCAACCAGATTTTCCTACACTCTAACATTCCAACCCTGATTGCACCTCAGCTTACTTATTTCTCCACTCTTATCTCTCAAGATTTCGACAGATGGTCTTTCTCCCCAAACCACAATCTCTTTCAATGATTTCTCCAGTAACCATAGACCCGAGGCCAGTAACTGGCTGAATTTAGTCTGTAGAATTGTTTTTTTTTGGTTTTATTTGGTTGGTTTTGGCTCCTCTAATGGTTTTTTAACTTGTTGAATGATTGGCCAACAGAGGTCTGTAGACTTCCCATGGTCTTGTTTCTCTGGAAGAACCTAAAGACTCACATTCTTGCATGTCAATGAGGGAAGCTGAGGCCAAATTAGCCCTAACAGAAGCTTTTCAGGTTGCCCCAGTTCCCACCCAGGCACCAATTTGGCTCCAGGAGGCATTTCTTTTTTGAGTCTTGCCTCAGATCACTCCCTATCCTCCCCCAGATTTACTTTTACTCTCTTTTTCATGTCTATGTCAACGTTTTTACTGTCAAGTTCCTCCAATAACTAGCTGTTATCTGGCTTTCACTCAAATGACGCTGTGGAAACATTTCTTACTGGGTTTTCCCAAAATTTTCCAGCTATTAAGTCCCACCTTTTACTAATGCATTCAAACTAAATGACTGTGCCACTAAAAATACTGCCTCAATACATGAGTACAAGAACGGATGGGAAGACAGAACCAAAATCTGCAACTAGTCTAACAATTATCTTTCATGAAGCAACCATTACTTAAACATTTTAAAATCAGCAATTCACATGTATTGAAGCATCTACTGTGGGCCTAAGTATATCCTAAGCTCAGGGCTTAAAGATTCAGGCTTCTAAAATACTGGAAAAAAACACAAAGATAAATTATTTACTCACATAAAAATCAATATGTATTTCCTTGGTGTCTGTGATGTGCCAAGCAGGATACACACAGAAAGCTTTGGTTATGTGAGCGTGCTTTTGTACAGACAGAAATACATACTGCAGAGCTGTGAATTTTTATATATCAAACACAAAAGTAGTTTCCATCATGACATACACTATTCAGCTGAACATTTTTAAGATTAATGAACTTGAAAACTTTCCATTAAGCCATGTTATTTATGAAACAGTGATTAACTTCTAAGTTAGCTCACAAAGCTTTATTTAAGATTTATTTAAATACTCAACATACAATAAAAATCCTATCTATAGCAATACTGGTAAAAATGAAAGATATAACTAACTAGAAGTAGCTTTATCATTCATTCTTTTACTTGAGGAAGAAATGATGGGACAGGGAATGGAGATTTCTGGAAACATTGTGCTGTGTTTCGTATCACTGACACCGAAGGGCAGTAGATGTTGGTGATCAATAAATGGTTTGAATTGGATGAGATTCGGAAAGGAAACTCCCTAATCTCACCAGGTTTAACCTGCTGGTGACACTGATACCACATGTGATTTTTCTTCAAATAACATCACTTCCCACTGTGCTGGCTGAATCACTACAGCCTGAGCTTGGGCTTCTCTTTTGAAACATACATAACAAAGATATCAAGACCTCCCCTAGAGATCAAGGAGTTGGAACAAAAGGAGAAAGAACAAAGGTGATCTACAGAGAATGCCTGTAATCTAGAAAGATGACTCAGCCGTATCTAGCTGTGGCAGATTCTGTAGGTTGGTTCACTCAATACTCATTTTCAAAGTCTTTTTCCACTACAAAGTCTGGAGGATCTCAATTCTCTAATCCACCAGTGGCAGACAGGCAGACGTGAAAACAAAGAAAGTGAAATCACTCAGTCATGTCCAACTCTTTGCGACCCCATGGACTGTAGCCCACCAGGCTCCTCCGTCCATGGGATTCTTACAAGCAAGAGTACTAGAGTGGGTTGCTATTTCCTTTTCCAGAGGATCTTCCTTCTCCAGGGATCAAATCCAGGTCTCCTGCATTGCAGGCGGATGCTTTACTGTCTGAGCCACCAGGGAAGCCCCAGATAGACATGGTTTTGGTCAATGCTTAACAAGGTATCTGCTGGGAAGGTTTTCCTTTTCCAAAATGAAAGACAAAGAGCCTGAGCTGGAGAAGGTCCTTTCTCCTTCCTGCCTGAGGGCCACCCATCATTAAGCTACTAGGAGATCAAAGGTCACTCACTAAAGATGCTACAGCATAACAGAGGCCCAGATCTCTGATGCCATCACTGAACTCTGCCTTAGCTCTCTACTGTCTCCAGGTTGTTTGTTATTAAACAACAACAACAACCACCCCTCTGTGGTTAAGACACAACCAGTCAGATGTTTTGTTACTTGCAGCAAATGTATTTCTGACTGACACATTAATCGAACTATAAGCAACAAGACACAGAATACCAAATAGAGAGCACCGTTTTTTCCCTTTCAATTCTCCTTGGGGTAGAGGAAGAAAGAAGTAAAGAGATCATGGATCAGAGTTCCCCATTCTTGCTACCAAGTGGTGCCACTGATGTAGGACAGCTTGATAGTTAATTTCATGTTTAAAACAATGTTACAATAGAGGGCTTATATGGCTAAGGCTAGACATAAACAGATCTGCAGAACATCGAACTAGGCATTTATTTTGAATGAGCTATCACAAATCTGATTCGGCTCAGATACGAGGATAAGAACTTTTAAATATGCTAGTTATTTCTCTGAAAATTAATGTCCACATATATATGAACACCTACAAGTAACTCATTTTTCATTAACTCTTTAGACATGTTCATATCCTTCTCTCTTCATTAGTGCAAAATCTCCTTAGAGCCAAGCAGCATCTTTCCTTACTCGTCACTCTTAAGATAAATATAATTTTAAAAAACTGTTTAGCTTAACTTTCAACTATTCAGAAGCCTTAAAACTCAGATTAAGACTTCATAGTTGATCCTTTATGTAACTGTCAGGTTTTGCTTCTAATTGAAAGTGATTTGCATCCTCCCTCTGCCTCTCTTCATTCTCTGGGCCCCAATCCCTGCCCATGTCCATTCCCCTCAGTATCACTGTGAAGAAAATAGATGCCAAAATGGACATCAGTGGAAATCTGACCCTAATTACCATGGGAAAAACTAATTAATCTTTTGCAAAACTCTCTTTTGGTAACATTCCTGCCTTAGGCTGGTACTCACCACTTAATCTTATTAGGGAAAATAAATTGTTTGGGTTTCTATTGTTGTTGTTATTATTTGATAAGTGGAAGGAGATAATGTGTTAAATCCTTATGCGTGGATAGTTAGTCCAAGCTAGTACACAATTCAAGCTATTTAAGTGGCCAGGAACATAGTTGGGGGGAGGAGGGTGTGGGGAATGGGTGATGGGACTCAAACTGCCCATGCATGCAGAAGCCTCATTAGAGGATGATGTTTATAAAAATAAAGTATGTTTCAGCTTTATGTGTTACTTTTTCTGGAGACTAGATACTAGTCCTTTTAAAGATGCTAATATAGAAATCATTCTCAAGAAAAAAAAAAAGACCCATCACTTAGCTGCATCTGTTATAAAATTAATCAATGGCAGGAGCTTTTCATTAGATAATGGACTGCGTTGTCCCCAGACACAGACTGAGGATGCTTTTAATAAGAAAGGATGCCTTAGGGATAGATCTGCATTTACCCATCTGTGTGTCTAGACAATACATTTGAATCAAGAAATGAAATTTCCATGTAAGCAGGAAAAGACTCTTCTTTATCAATTCAAAACTCTGATGTGGTTGGATGCTGCCTGATAGAAAGCATGCCCTCCCTCACTTGACCATTTGAGGGTCCAATCCAAGAGTTAGGCAGACTGAGTTCCTTTGCACACCTCCTAGATGGCTCTGAAGTCACACCACCGAGTGCCCCCCTTTCCCCTTTCAGTAGTAATGTTCAGCCTCCCCCAACCCCTTTTTATTGACTCCTGCTGCACAAAAGGTGGGAACCATTACCCTATTTTCTACCTCTTTGTTTCTCTGTCTTTTTATCTCAGCTTTCACTGAATCTGACCCAGCCTTTATTCCCCCTTTGACTCCCGGACAAAACTACTTGGGGACAAGCTTAAAGTAGACTTAAAAAAAAAATGTAGGTGACTCTTAGGTCAACCCTTTTTGTACCTAGGCTTCCCTGGTGGCTCAGTGGTAAAGAATCTGCCTGCCAGTGCAGGAGATGCAGGTTCGATCCCTGGATCAGGAAGATCTGCTGTAGAAGGAAATGGCAATCCACTCCAATATTCTTGCCTGGAGAATCCCATGGACAGAGGAGCCCATGGGGTGGCACAGAGTCAGAAACAACTCAGCAACAACAAGTTCCCTATAGAGTTCAAGAGGTTAAAACAGAAGTAGGCAGGTTCATGGCAAGAGGAACCCTAACACTGATCAAGTGCTCAAGGGCAGATGGTGTTGTACCTAACGCCACTGAGTGCTCACAATGCCCTGAGTTCCATATCACTTAGCTCATTCAAGATCACGAAAAAGAGGCTCACAGATCTGTAGCATAATAACTTCCCTAGGGTTGCAGCCCAGAGCCTGGATTCCAGGCCAAGTTGTTCTGACTCCCAAAGTACTGGATGGCCTTCCGTGCTACTCTGCTACAGGAGATAGGGGGCTTTGCTTGCCCAGTGTGTTTGTAACCCCAGTCAGCATGAGGGTGACGGGCAGTATGCTCAGAAGGGCCATGATGCAGGGCGTCAGGGGACAGAGAGAGAGTGGGGTAGGGATGTTGAGAGATTACAGAAACCTTCATGCAAAGAAAAATCGGGACCAGAGACAGGAAAGCTGAAAGGTCAGTGGAGTGATCAGGAAGGCAACTAGACCTCTTAAGATTAACTGTCCAGTTCTTACCCATAGAAGCTTTCAGAGTAAAGGAATAAACCCCAGAATTGTGAGTTTCTACCCTCAAAGGATTGCTTCCCTAGAAACACGGGGCTGCATTCTATTCACACCCTGCAGTATACGTCAGGCACTCTGAGGGTTAAATTCGATTTTCTGACTTGAGGACCTAACCACCGTTTATAAGCCATTTTATTCCAAGTTGTAAGCAACTAACTTACAAATAAACTTTCGGAACACAGCCCAAGGGTAAGTTCAAAAAGGACTAAATCTTGTCTCAAGGCAGGAATGTGATTCTTGCCTGACTGCTGAGGGATTTAATGGTTACTGGGCAACCAGGAATTAAACTCTTTAGGTAGCTTTAACTTATCTCTACCTACTCCTTATGGGTATTCTTTGGGGGATAAATAAAAAACTGTAACTTTCATCAAATAAGAAAATGATACAGTATCCTAGAAGTAGAAATCTCTCCTTTTAAATCTTTCTTTTTGGAACGAGAAACAAAAGGACTAGAAAGTTCTTAGGAACTTGTCCTGGGTTCCCTAGTCAGTCAGAAGAAAAACAAGGACTAGAAGAAGCCAAGTGCATCTCTTTTTTCCCTCTTCCCTGCAGAGAAGGGGTGCTTTTGTTAAATTCATCAAGCAGCTGAGGAACTCTCTTAAACAAGCAAATGTCAAAAATTTGCACATAAACCAGAACCATCCTGTTCCTGTATGTTCTCTTATTGACCATTTTATTTTACTGTACTAAGAACACTTAACAACCTAACTGCAGGGTCCCTTCCCTGAGAGAGCCAGAGAATAAAACACAAAGGTTCATTCTAAGCGGGTCTTTGAAACTACTCTTTCGGCTTAAGGGTTTCCACTTGCTCCAATTTGAACAGAGACGGGGCGATTCTTAAATCCTGACAAATATTTGACACCTTCACATCACATTGGAAAAAGAAAATTTCCCAGAAGCCAGAAAGTCCTAATTTTCCCCCTGTGAGAGGACTTTCTAGACCTTGCAATCTTAAGTTTCCAAGATTCAGATCCTTCTAAAGCACCCTGACATAGAAAGTCAAGACTATGTGGAGGCGGAGTGTGTCACAGGAGGAAGTTGGGAAGGGAGGATGTACACATTTCTTTTCAAGAACATCAGCATCCAAATTCGGTAGCAGGCAGCCAGGTCCTAGGCACGCCCCTAATTATGTCAGGGCTAGTTCACCCTTCCCGTACGTTCGATAAGCTTAATTCCTCCACTTCATAGGAATGGTTTTTGTTCGTTTTAGACATCCTGAGAATCAGTCAGCATTTATACAGTTTCTAACGGTTGTCTAGTTTGACTTAAAGGCCACTAGTCACCAATTTTCAACCTCTTAACATTTATTTCTGGGTGTTTGTCTCATAAAAATACAAATACAGCTCTCCGTGTAACAAATTTTCATTCATAACCTGTCAGGCTGCTATTCTACAGGGGAAAAAAAAGTGTTTTAGTTTAGTTATATAAGGTGATGGCATCAAAGAACAGAACACCATATGTGTAATGGTATCAATGGTTAAGGGTACATTTATGTGCCTATATGCTTGTATCAATATATGCATAAAATATCTACAGAAGGAAACAGAGAACTCTATCAATCATTGCTTCTGCAGAGTGATACTGGTGGACTGATATCAGGGCTGAGAGAAGACTTACTTTTAATTAAATATATTTTTAAGTTTTCTTGGCTGCATCACATGGCATGTGAGATCCCATCACTTCATGGGAAATAGATGGGGAAACAGTGGAAACAGAGTCAGACTTTATTTTCTGGGGCTCCAAAATCACTGCAGATGGTGACTGTAGCCATGAAATTAAAAGACGCTTACTCCTTGGAAGAAAAGTTATGACCAACCTAGATAGCATATTAAAAAGCAGAGACATTACTTTGCCGACTAAGGTCCGTCTAGTCAAGGCTATGGTTTTTCCTGTGGTCATGTATGGATGTGAGAGTTGGACTGTGAAGAAGGCTGAGCGCCGAAGAACTGATGCTTTTGAACTGTGGTGTTGTAGAAGATTCTTGAGAGTCCCTTGGACTGCAAGGAGATCCAACCAGTCCATTCTGAAGGAGATCAGCCCTAGGATTTCTTTGGAAGGAATGATGCTAAAGCTGAAACTCCAGTACTTTGGCCACCTCATGCGAAGAGTTGACTCATTGGAAAAGACTCTGATGCTGGGAGGGATTAGGGGCAGGAGGAGAAGGGGACGACAGAGGATGAGATGGCTGGATGGCATCACGGACTCGATGGCCGTTGAGTCTGAGTGAACTCCGGGAGTTGGTGATGGACAGGGAGGCCTGGCGTGCTGCAATTCATGGGGTTGCAAAGAGTCAGACACGACTGAGCGACTGAACTGAACTGACCAGGGATCAAACCTGTGCCCCTTGCATTTTAAGTGCAGAGGCTTAACCACAGGACTGCCAGGGAAGTCTGAGACACTTTTCACACTGCCCACTTGAATTGTTTCATTTCTTTTAATCATGTGCACATGTTACTTTACAAAATGACTGTTAAATCTGTCTTCTTTTTCATACTTCTCTGTGATTTCTTCCAAATTCTTGGTTTCATCAACTATCTTCCACAAGAATGTTACTGTATAATGGAAAAATTAATGGCTAGAGACCAAGAAAAGTTGGTGGGTTCTAGCTATGACTTTACCGTGAAAGAACAATACTAATGATGGCCATTTATTCACTGTTGACTCTATGTTAGGAATAAATACATACATTCTCATATAATGCCTCCAACTCTGATATTGTTATTTCAGTCCCATCTTATAGACAAGCACAGCAAAGGCCTAAAGGTTGAAACTCCAATCTGCTGGACATTAAAGCCATATCCCTTCATCATGAAGCAGTCTTCCAGTGTCCTGGGGCAAGTGACCTCAACTTCCCTGAGTACAGTTTCTTTAATGGTGCAGGGAACACTCATAGTACCTGCTCTGTAGGGGTTTGTGAGGACTACATGAGACACCATATCTTAAAAGCTCCTAGGAAAGAGAGATCCAGGATATAGACTTGTTAGCTAGAAATTAGGAACCTTACTGTGTCCCAAGTATTTCCTATATGGGCTGAGTTGCTAAGTCATGTCCGACTCTTTTGCAGCCCCAGGTACCATAACCTGCCAGGCTGCTCTGTCCATGGGATTCTCCAGGCAAGAATACTGGAGTGGGTTGCCATTTCCTTCTCCAGGGGATCTTTCCGATCCAGGGACTGAACCCTTGGACCTGCGTCTCCTGCACGGGCAGGCAGATTCTTTATCACTGAGCCACTTGGGAAGCCCATTTCCTATAAAGAGTGCAATAAAAATACAAAGACTCTTTTTATTAAGTTGATGATCCTAAAACAGGCTTCCCTGGTGCCTCAGATGGTAAAGAGTCTGCCTGCAGTACGGGAGACCCAGTTTTGATCCATGGGTCAGGAAGAGTCCCCTGATCCTAAAATACTTGTTTAGTTCCCTTTTCCAAACGCATTCAGGCGATTTCTTCTCCAAACTGCCACTATCGTGTCCCAGGAAGAAAGTTTAGCTCATGAGCTAAACCACTGAGTTAGGAGTTTAAAGTACATTTAAATCCCAGCTATGCCATGTGAACAAATTACCCATACTCTCTGAGTCTCATCTATACAATGGAGATGATAATATACTTTACAGAGCTTTTGAGACAATGGATGAGAAATACACGCTTATGGTATCAAAGTTCACACACTTACATGAGTGACCCCAAATAAATCTTTGTAGACAGATGAACTCTTATAAATAAATCCTTAAGTACATAAAATCAATTAGATTCTGATACAGCCTATTGTCCCAATCAATCTGCAATTTCCTCTCTTTGTTTAGTGGTATCACCATTCTCTGGGTCATGAAGGCACAAAGTATAGAAGGTATCTTATAACTCTTCTTTTTTCTTTGAAGGTGAAGGTGAAGGTGAACTTGCTCAGTCGTGTCCAACTCTTTGCGACCCCGTGGACTGTAGCCTACCAGGCTCCTCTGTCCATGGGATTCTCCAGGCAAGAGTGCTGGAGTGGGTTGCCATTTAAACCTACCAATCTGTGATTACATTCAGACAACTCTACCTTGGAAAGAACATTTTTGCTATCATGCTCCCATGTCTTTTGGAGAAGGAAATGGCAACCCACTCCAGTATTCTTGCCTGGAGAATCCCATGGACGGAGGAGCCTGGTGGGCTACAGTCCATGGGGTCACAAAGAGTCGGACACGACTGAGCGACTTCACTTACTTACTTACTTCCCATGTCTTTCCCTCATGGCTATTCTAAGGCCTTTCCATCTCAACTGCCACAACGCAAAACAAAACAGAATAAACTAATCTCTTCGCTCTCTTCCTTCAACCAAACCATCCCATCAAATTCTCATTCCTCAAACCAGAACAGAGACCTCAGCATGTCTCTCTTCTACAGATTCAACATTTTCCCACTGCCAATCAAATGAAATTTAAATTTCTCATTCTATAATTTAAGGCACTTTAATTTACATTGAATTCAATGGTATCAAATCAGGTTTTTCTTCAAAAATGTTTAGATTCTCAAAGAACAATGTCCTCACTGGCCCTCAAACAAGCTTGCCTTTCTCTCAACTATACCTTTGCTTATGCCAGTACACTATCTGGAATACCAAAGTCTACACTTCAATTCACATAAAGTCTTACAAAATTCCTTCCTAGAACAATGTTTTATTCTACTCTCCAAATCATTTCCCCAGTGATTCTTATCAGTCTTTTTCTTTCTATGTGTATAAG
This sequence comes from Capra hircus, assembly GCF_001704415.2. Lineage (NCBI taxonomy): Eukaryota > Metazoa > Chordata > Mammalia > Artiodactyla > Bovidae > Capra > Capra hircus. Next base: position 38,592,568 of record NW_017189516.1, on the reverse strand, counting down.
GTGCCGTACATTTGACCTTGATATTGTGTATGTTAGTATATAGTCTTAGTGTATGTGGTAACTGTCTCATGTATGCCATGTCTAGAAGGTATCTTATAACTCTTCTCTTTTCTTTATTCCCCAAAGGAGACAGTCTAGTCTTTCGTGAAGCTGAAATACTGCTTTTCTAGAATCTATATAAAACCAATAGAGTGATACCAGGTAATAATAGGCTCTGGGTGTGTGTGTTAGCTTGAATTTAAACCTTCAGACTTTCCAAGTTGAGATATTTAAATTTGCCTCGGAAAACAAAATGGGTGTATGCCGGGATTAATAAACCACTACATCAGCGACAAGAGAAAATAACATGGCTATCATTTGGGTTGCAAAGGCAGAGAGGATGTAGAAGAACTTAAGCATTCCTCCACTGGCCACAGGCAAAGCCCGTGCTGCGCCCCACTCTCTATCACATCACAAGGTCCACTGCCCATCCAGGTTCACCCCAGCTTGGGTGATGGACAGGGATCATTCTTTACATTGGGCTGGCCAAAAAGTTCATTTGGGTTTTTACAGGATATAATGGAAAAAACCTGAATGAACTTTTTGGTCAACCCAATATTTCTTTGTGTCCTGTTGCTCAGACAGGACTGGAACATTCTAAAGACTCCATATTTGTGCAGGAAAAAGAATCCCATGTGACTGTATAACAATGGTAGGTGTGAGTTTCCATCACTCACAAGGCAGGAGACAACCTTCCTCTGCGACCCATACCGAATACACCTTTAATAACAGAACTAGTGTAGTTTAGGGCTCTGCAGATACAAGAAAGAGTGAAGAAACTGGAGGTGGCACAGAGAGTAAGAAAATTCCACAATGTGTGGGCAATAGGTCCACCAAGGACGGAGTAAGGAATTAGGCTTATTTAGCTTGGAGAAGAGAAAGCTAAAGCATAGTCCACAAGCTGTACTGATGTCATCATGAGTCTCTCATCACCAGGGTCTGTCGGCACAATGGAAGACAAAAAGCTTATATTACGTCAGAAAAGTTGGGCCGAGTTTGGTTTGCTTAAATTCTGGTTTTGCTTTCACAGTACTCACAAAAGAGGAGAAAGGCTGAATAAACATTTAAAAGAAGATGACCATGATCACTAGTAATCAAAGATGTGTAAATAATAAGGACAATATGGTTTTACTTTATAACTTCACAAGTCAAAATCATGCTCCACACTGGCCAGGACATGTAAGGTGAGTACTTTCCTGTATTAAGAATGTACATGGGCACAGGCTTTTTGGAGAGAATTTCAGGCAGTATATTGACCATGAAACTCAAAACATTATTATCCTTTGACTTGGTGATTACACTTCAGTGAATCAAATACAGAAAGGCTTTATGTACAGAGATGTTCCTCACAGGCCTACTTAGAGCAGTGAAAAAACTGGAAACAGCTGTGGAAAATATTATTGGCTCCATACTCTTTAACTGCACCTTGGCCAGAAAATGTAACTGAAGCAAGAGGCTACAAGCCTTAATTGACAGTGTCACACAGAACCTTGAACAGCATGTGATCATTCTAAGCACAAATGTTTTGGGAAGACAGTGTGTTCTACCAGTCACTGCTGCTGCTGCTGCTAAGTCGCTTCAGTTGTGTCTGATTCTGTGCGACTCCATAGACGGTGGCCCACCAGGCTCCGCCGTCCCTGGGATTCTCCAGGCAAGAACACTGGAGTAGGTTGCCATTTCCTTCTCCAATGCATGAAAGTGAAAGTGAAGTCGCTCAGTTGTGTCTGACTTGTAGCGATCCCATGGACTGCAGCCCACCAGGCTCCTCTGTCCATGGGATTTTCCAGGCAAGAGTACTGGAGTGGGGTGCCATTGCCTTTTCCGCTACCACTCACTAGCTAAAGGTAAACGTGTATTTGTATGTATCTGCAAGAAGAGATAAGAAAGCCTTCTTCAACGATCAATGCAAAGAAATAGAGGAAAAGAACAGATTGGGAAAGACTAGAGATCTCTTCAAGAAAATTAGAGATACCAAGGGAACATTTCATGCAAAGATGGGCTCGATAAAGGACAGAAATGGTATGGACCTAACAGAAGCAGAAGATATTAAGAAGAGGTGCCAAGAATACACAGAAGAACTGTACAAAAAAGATCCTCATGACCCAGATAATCATGATGGTGTGATCACTAATCTAGAGCCAGACATCCTGGAATGTGAAGTCAAGTGGGCCTTAGAAAGCATCACTATGAACAAAGCTAGTGGAATGATGGAATTCCAGTTGAGCTGTTTCAAATCCTGAAAGATGATGCTGTGAAAGTGCTGCACTCAATATGCCAGCACATCTGGAAAACTCAGCAGTGGCCACAGGACTGGAAAAGGTCAGTTTTCATTCCAATCCCAAAGAAAGGCAATGCCAAAGAATGCTCAAACTGCCGCACAATTGTACTAATCTCACAAGCTAGTAAAGTAATGCTCAAAATTCTCCAAGCCAGGCTTCAGCAATACGTGAACCGTGAACTTCCTGATGTTCAAGCTGGTTTTAGAAAAGGCAGAGGAACAAGAGATTAAATTGCCAACATCTGCTGAATCATGGAAAAAGCAAGAGAGCTCCAGAAAAGCATCTATTTCTGCTGTATTGACTATGCCAAAGCCTTTGACTGTGTGGATCACAAGAAACTGTGGAAAATTCTTCAAGAGAAGGGAATACCAGACCACCTGACCTGCCTCTTGAGAAATCTGTATGCAGGTCAGGAAGCAACAGTCAGAACTGGACATGGAACAACAGACCGGTTCCAAGTAGGAAAAGGAGTACGTCAAGGCTGTATATTGTCACCCTGCTTATTTAACTTCTATGCAGAGTACATCATGAGAAATGCTGGACTGGAAGAAACACAAGCTGGAATCAAGACTGCCGGGAAAAATATCAATAACCTCAGATATGCAGATGACACCACCCTTATGGCAGAAAGTGAAGAGGAACTAAAAAGCCTCTTGATGAAAGTGAAAGAGGAGAGTGAAAAAGTTGGCTTAAAGCTCAACATTCAGGAAACGAAGATCATGGCATCCGGTCCCATCACTTCATGGGGAATAGATGGGGAAACAGTGGAAACAGTGTCAGACTTTATTTTGGGGGGCTCCAAAATCACTGCAGATGGTGATTGCAGCCATGAAATTAAAAGACGCTTACTCCTTGGAAGAAAAGTTATGACCAACCTAGATAGCATATTAAAAAGCAGAGACATTACTTTGCCGACTAAGGTCCATCTAGTCAAGGCTATGGTTTTTCCTGTGGTCATGTATGGATGTGAGAGTTGGACTGTGAAGAAGGCTGAGCGCCAATGAATTGATGCTTTTGAACAGTGGTGTTGGAGAAGACTCTTGAGAGTCCCTTGGACTGCAAGGAGATCCAACCGGTCCATTCTGAAGGAGATCAGCCCTGGGATTTCTTTGGAAGGAATGATGCTGAAGCTGAAACTCCAGTACTTTGGCCACCTCATGCGAAGAGTTGACTCATTGGAAAAGACTCTGATGCTGGGAGGGATTGGGGGCAGGAGGAGAAGGGGACGACAGAGGATGAGATGGCTGGATGGCATCACAGACTCGATGGCCGTGAGTCTGAGTGAACTCCGGGAGTTGGTGATGGACAGGGAGGCCTGGCGTGCTGCGATTCATGGGGTCACAAAGAGTCGGATACGACTGAGTGACTGAACTGAACTGAACTGTTATAAAACTTACAGGAACTTATCATAAATTTGACTTTCTGTCTACATGTGTTTGCTAAGAAGGCAAAGATTTTTCTGGAACACTGAAAGCTTCCAAGGAGAGTTGCCTTGTCACCTCAAGAGCATAAATATTTGGCAAAAAAATGGTAACAATTAACATATTTGTGGTAGAAAAACATTTGTCCATGTAAATACATAAACTATATTTATCATAGGATAAATTTTTCTTATCAACCTTCTGATTCCTGACTGCCTATTTTTAACTACACTGACTTTATTCTGTAACATCTCTAATACATTAAGTAGCTTTTTGGACAGAAGACATCATAACACTTTACTTGGCCTGCTCCTCAGAAGCCTGTTTGTAATAAATCTCCAGAATCTTAGAGATTTATTTCCATAAATTCAACAGGAGTTTGAGCTTTGTTTGTCATAAATTAATTTTTAGAAAATCAGAAATTATTTTCGAAAAGCGGTATTTCAAGAAAATGTAACTTGGAAAATGACATCCGCAAATAATTTAAGAATGAGAGAAAATTTGGGACACTGACCAAACAGGATACAATGTTATAAACATATTACCTCAAACAACTACATATTAATAAAAATGCATAGAAGAAAACACTGGAAGCAACCCTCTAAAATGTAAGTGGTGGTTATTTCTGGGCAAAGAGATTTAAAGTGATTTTTGTTTCCTTTTACACTTCATCTTTCCCAATTTTTGGAATGCACATATGTTTTTTACCGTTCAAAAAAGTAAGATTACTATAAAAATGTTTATACCTTCAATACTATTTTTAGCCTGTGGTCCTAAAGTTTAGGATTCACAATGCTTGGCACAATCTCACGTATTTCTTGAGTCAAGGAACCAAAGCAAAATTGAGGCTATCAGCACATCCAATTGTGTTTACTGTTTCCTTGTTATTTAAATTCCAAATCTATAATGACACTTTCTTTCAAGGGCCTCAGCTCCTTGATTATTATTCCTTTTAGAACAAAATTAATTCCAGGGTAGCGGTTTACCTGGTTTTGCTAAGATATCAAATTGACAATGAAATTTGCAATTTAATTGATAGTCCTAACTTTCATTACTATGAGACTTTATCTTCTACTTTCTGGAAAGAACTCTCTCTCTCCAGAGACTTCCACGTTGCTAGTTTAATCATCTGCCTTAGGAAAACATCGTCTATATCCTTCTGTCTTTTTGAGTGGGATCTGTCTTCTTCCCCAGCAAAATTGCCTTCCCTTGCTCTACTGGGTTTCATTCAATGAACATTTATTTAGAGGCTACCATGTGCCTGGTGCTAGTGACAAAGATGAGGAAGAAAGTTCCTGCTTTAAAGAAATTCATTCGTTAGTCTTGAGAGACTTGAGCATAAACAACTATAAATAATGCAAGTACTACAATCAAATGCGTATGAGCTTATTCTTAGTGTCTGGACTTCTGTGCAGACAGCTTCTTGACGGCTCTCTTCTCTTTGCTTGTTTCCTCTGAACTCAGTGTGCCCTTTCAGTACCTTATCGAAGTTGCTTCAGACTCAGACAATCCTACGCAAGCTTTTAAGACTCTGTGTTTCTCTTCTCTGCATATTGGCAGATGGCTGACTGCATCACGGCCCATGAGGTCTCCTGTTCTTTAGTCATCTGCTTGCTGGTTCTCAGATCCATTCTCTGACCTCGCCCCTGCTCTGCTCGCTACAACAGAGAATGGCATTTTCTTGCTCCCTGACAACCAGCTTCTGAGCAAGTGTGGCCAAAGGGAGTCAGTGGCAGAAGCACAGGGGGAGGGAGCAGGAGGAAGGATAGGCCAGGCTATTTCGTCCTTTCTGTCTGTCTTCAGCACAAGCCTTGTCTCCTCTGTGGCTCCCGCTCCCCCTGCCCCTCCACCGGCCCCTCCCTCGGTGGTCCCACCTGGCCACTGCTTCGAGCTCCAGGTGATGGCTCTGGTGAAACCATCTCTTGGCACTGTCCCTCCAGCCCTGGCTACAACAGAGGTGCCGTCCTGTCTGTTTGGTCATCCAACAATCGAAGAGCTGAGAAGCCAACTTCCTGCACAAATTCCCTCTGTTTGAAATAACTCAAGTGGTTTCCATTTTCTGACTGGACCCTGACACATCCATCATCCAAGTCAAAAATCTCAGTGTAAAAACCTTCCACGTGGGGGACTTCCTCAGTGGTCCAGTGGTTAAGACACTGTGCTTCCACTGCAGGGAGTGCGGGCTTGATCCCTGGTTGGGGAACTAAGATCCCAAAAGCCATGTGGCAAGGCCAACTGCTACTGCTAAGTCACTTCAGTCGTCTCCGATTCTGTGCCACCCCATAGACGGCAGCCCACCAGGCTCCCCCATCCCTGGGATTCTCCAGGCAAGAACACTGGAGTGGGTTGCCATTTCCTGCTCCAGTGCATGAAAGTGAAAAGTGAAAGTGAAGTCACTCAGTCGTGTCTGACTCTTAGCAACCCCATGGACTGCAGCCTACCAGGCTCCTCCATGCATGGGATTTTCCAGGCAGGAGTACTGGAGTGGGGTGCCGTTGCCTTCTCCAGCGAGGCCAACAGGGTAAAACAAAACCAAACGAACCTTCAACATGTCATATAAGCTTTTTCTGGTCTCATCCCTCCTTACCTCTGTAGCCACTCCCTTGTCCCCTCCCTACCATAACAGTACTGCCACCACTTCCTCTGCATCAGGCATTTTTCTGGGCATGTCACATTATTTCACAGGCTTTCCCCTTTCTTTTTACTCTTCAGTTATTGTACATGTTTCTTTCCTTTGGATAAGGAAGGACATAAGGTAGGATAACAAAACTAACAGTAAGTAGTGCTGTATCATTATCACCATCAATAGTAATTATAACTCCTTGAGTAGTTACTATGTCAGACATTTTGTAATGTACATATATTCTTTCTAATTCCCACAACGCTCCTCAAGGTAAGTACTGTCATAAAAATTTAACAAATCACAAAACTGGGGTGCAAAGTTGTTACTTCTTTGTGTTTGGCCACAGAGAAGCGGTGGCAGAACCAAAATTTTAGATCCACGTCTTGCCAGCCTCAAAGTCAATGAACTTACTGTCTTGCTACATCATGTCACCTGCTAACCTCAACTCATTAAGTGACATTAATTCACAGTGTAATCAACCCGTTCCCCACTGACTTCAACACACAACAGAGAGTACACACACCACATTTTATGTTCCAGATAAAAACCAAACTTGCTAGGAAGGCCTAGGAATTGGTAAAGAATACAGATCCCATTCTTTGCCTGAATTTTACTCAACTGGCAAAATATCAATATAAAATCTTGTAGGAAATATTTTCTAGGTGTTCATCTTTGGTGTCAATTACCCTTTCCCAAGGACACTTGATTTGAGTTTACATTTATACTTTTAAAAATGAAATGCTCTAGCAGAGTGCCACTCAAAGTACAGTTTTCCCACAAAAAGACAAACTGGGACTGGGTCAAGCAACTGGTATAGCAACTTCACACTGCTGTGACATCCAAATGTGTATTTAATGGGGCCATTTCACTGAATGAGATACTGACTAGCTCAAGCATGGCTGAACTTGTGCAGTGAGTCACGTGATATGAGTGTACACTAGTCAGTTTTGATAAGACCACCTGAAAGTCCGTGACATACTGGATGTTTAAAAAAAAAAAATTGTCCATCAGTTGAAGAAACATTGCTCTAAAACTGACAGTCTCTTTGTAGAACTTGAAAGCAAAATATAAACTAAGCTCTTCCACCAAAATGAATCTTTGATAAACAATATGTGTGTAAACATATAAATATATGGGCACCAAGGCATGCACACACACAGATGCAAACTCATAGGTAACATATGTCCTGGTTACATAAGCTTCGATTTATAATAAGGCACAAGGACTCTGCTGGAGTGATGCAAAGGATCAAGACTTTGTGGAATGGCCAATTCTCAAACATTCTCGCAGAATATCAGCGAGAATAAGTTAATGACTCATCCAATATGTCAGAAGGAGAGTCTTTCAGAGTATTTTTAGGTCACTTTATTACTACCATGGAGAGTATGGACTTTAAAAACTCACTATCTATTTTATATGAGAGTCCTGAATGTTTTAGATCTCTTTCTAGCAAAACTGCAGCTCCTAAGAGACATACAGAGGTAATCAGACTTCTGTGCTTAAAAAAGAAATATTGGCAATGTCTGAAAAAGAGTTGACACGTTTTTAGATGCCTTTACTTTGTGTGCAAAAAAACTATCTTCTGCAGACCCAGCTACATAAAATGGTCCAAATCCAGCACTTTTTTTACAGCTGCAGGTGTAACCTTAACGTTCCTCTTATTTAAATCCAGTAAACTACCCCAATTTTGGCAGCTCTTTACAACTGTAAACCAGTCTAGGCCTGAAAGAGAATCCTTTTGAGTTTCCTTCTGAAATAAGCCTTGGAAGATGCAATTCAGAAACATCTATGCATTTAGGTTCCTCAATTAGAAGCTTTAAATCAAGTTATTTGAACAAGAAGAATATTATAAAAGGATATCCCATTAAAATGCCATAAATTCGGGTTCTAAGATTACATTTCTATTTTACAAATGGGGACGATCAATTGATCTTAACTGAAGTTAAAAGAGCCGATTATTTTTCTTTTCTCTTTTATAAGCAGGATAGAAGTGAAGGAAGACCATTCATAACAGCCTTAATGTCTTATGCCTTCTACTTTGCTAATCTGAGTAAATCTCCCATGCTAACTTTGTCAGCTAGGGAATAAAGAACGTCATTTGAGATTCCATAGCTTAATTATGCTGATAAAGCAGTTTGATAAATCATGCTACGAGTAATGGATATTCCTTGGAGAACACTGAACTAGGAGCCATAAAGTGTGTGCTCTGGACTTGGTTCCTTATCTTCCACCTATATGTCAGTATGAATAAGTCAAAGCAAGTTTTGTGCCTCAGCCTGCTCAAGTTAAGACAGAAAGAATGAAACTGTGGCCCTATCTACTCATATGGCAGCATTATTTTCCAAATCAAAATCAGGAGCCTACTCAAGTGGATGGCAGGACAGAAGACCTGAAACTGACAGAAAATTCACATGCCAGCTATATACCTAATTTATAGCTGCCTAAGGATTACATACAGTTATTTTCAAAAGGTCTTTGCACACTGTAAAGTCCTACAAAGATGGAAGTACAATAACTACTCATTCAATGCTCTTATTATTCATATCTTCCAGGCTGGTGGCCACGAAGGAGGCCTGGAGAGTTGGGCACAGCGTGCATAAGGCTGAGCCAAACCCAGCCCAGCCAGAAGTTCAATTAAACCCAGACATTTAGACATGGAAGGTTGCTGCCCAACTTGGTAAGTCAGAAATCTGAGACTGAGGGAAAGCAAAGGACCAGCTCAAGGTCACAGTCAAGCGGGGATCTGAATTGAGATATTCTTTCCAGCTCAAGGTGCTATGGTATAAAATCCAAAGACAGAAGATTTAATCCTTAATGATACTTAAAGAAATAGAGACAAGAGAAGGAATATGCAAAATATTGAGTAGCTTGAGTAGGTTGAGTACAGTTGAGTTTATAAAATATGCTGAGATAATCATTAGGACATGCTCCTTGTGCAGAAGGAATTCAATCAGAGTTCTACTCGCCAGAGCATCCTCAGGAGGGAATACTTAATGGAATGGAGAAAGCCTACCAAAAGAGAGAGAATACACTAACTTCATTTCTCTTCCTCTTGGTAATCTGAGGAAAGAGCTGTAAGATTTGTATGACAGAGTTTCTATGTGCTGAATGTGTGTGCGTGCTCAGCCATGTCCCACTCTCTGTGACTCCACGGACTGTAGCCCGCCAGGCTCCTCTGTCCATGGAATCCTCCAGGCAAGAATGTTGGAGTGGGTTGCCAATTCCTTCTCCAGGGGATCATCCTGATCCAGGGATCAAACCCACATCTCTTGCATCTCCTGCACTGGCAGATGGATTCTTTACCACAGAGCCACCTGGGAATCAACTCTATATGAGCAGCTACAATTGTTTATTAATGACAATACTGATTCATGTTGAAAAACCTCTTAGCCTTTTGACTATCTTCACTAGGGCTGCTGAAGAATCACACTGGCCTGAGATCCATCAGACCCTAGAACTGAGTCCTCACTTGAATGCTCTGAAGTTCTTCTCAGGCATTAGGGGCCACATGCTGATGGACTGCCTTCAAATCACAAGGGTTTTTAAGACCACTTTTCCTAAGAATTCCTAAAAGAGTTATAAGTCTATTTTTGAAAACAGAGATTCTGCATCATTTGGTTGAATATCATGCAAAGTGGGCTCCAGACTTGGGGCAACAGCTAAGAGGGGCTAGGTTTAGAGAATGCCAGACCCACAGAAAAAGAAGGCAACCAATTCCCCTAGAATTGGTTTTTTCCCCTTAGAAAAAAACTGGTGGTGAAAGAACTTCAAAAAAGGAAAAGGCAATTGGGTTAAGAAATGTCAGATCATCCGCCACATCTAGATTTTAATAAATGGCTGCAAATTAAATCGGTTAACTTTCTGAAGCTTCCTGATTCTTTCTTAACATTATCCTGTTTTTTTTAAACCTATGTCTCCTTTACAAACTGCTATTCCTGTGCTGCACTGCTGGTATGCCCCATGTAAACACCTCATACTATAGGGCAGAAAGAAGCCAGGGAAGGGACCACATAAAGATTTTATTGTATTTACAATTAATATACTCTCAATAAGACAGACTAAGAAATACATTTTGAAAGTATTTTTATTCTGTGTCTGTTAGGGATGGAATGCTTTCTTTAAAAAAATGTTTACTTAACATTTCAGTGATGAACTTAAGAACCTAGACATAAATTGTGAGAAAATGACAGGCTTTTCATCATAGAGAGGCACTTTACATAAATCAATATTGTATTAGTATTTCAAAATAAATTCCAGAGCATATTACTACCTAACATCTACTGATTTTTAAAAATGTCTTTTGGAGCCTTAAAGAGCTTTAGGTGTTAAATCACCAAGATAACCGTTTGGAACAACACTCTTGCCATTCCATTTGTAAAGATGCTAGTGGAAACCTGAAATTCACCTCATGAATGGAACATATTATTATGTCTAAGAAATGTTAGAAGAATATGCCTCTCAACAGCAAATAGAGGACCCAACAGGTATATTTCCAGAGAGCCTCCCTACTAGAGGGTGGCAGCTCGCCCTCACTTTGCCTGTAAGACAGGAATAGGTGACAGGATCTTCTTCCTATTGGTTGTTTTGCCAAGAATGTGCATTTTTAAAAATAGGGGTGTTTAAACTTTTAGAAATCCATGTATCTGCAAAATCAGCCAAAGGTACTTCTTGAAAATTATAATCACAACAAGTTTTGGAAACAACGTGACCCACTCAGCCCAAAGCAAGAGAAAAACAAAATTCTTCAACATTTTGGTCCAATACCCTCATTCTAAGGATAAGGATAATAAGGCCATGCCAAAAAAAAAAAGGCAAATTTTGTTTTTTAATATACCACTCACCCCACCACATTCAGGGTAGTCAGAGAAATATACTGAAAGAAAACTGCTTTTTGAGTTGTTCTTATTGATTTCTTTGTGCAAACAAAACAATGCTTTTGCCAAACCGTTAATGTTGCGTATAAAAATTTTTGGAGCCGTTCCAATGCTCCACTTCCTAATGATTGTCAGGTCACCACTGTGAACATTTAAAGTATTTTACTATACCTTGTGTTGTGTTTGTGTGGGAACCTGACAATTTCTTCCTTCATAACTTGGAATTTGTTAAACATGTACACAGTTTAAACCAAGGGGAAAACACAATATTTTTAACCTTTGATGAAAACTCACTCAAAAAAGCCATTTTAGATCTGTTGAAAATAACCTGAAAATAATTCTTTCACTTTTTTTTTTATAATAAGCTAGGCTTATCTTCTTTACTACTCAATTTTTTAAGGCAACTTTTTATGAATGGATATATCTAGAGACTAACAACACATGAGATGATCTCTTTGTGTTTAAATTTATCTGATAAAGTTTATGGGGAATCAGGACTTAAATTTTGTCTATGTATGTATGATGTGGGGGAAGGTGTATAAGTGACTATTGCTGCTTGTCTGTTACAGGTTCTCATTGGTTAATGAATTAGAACCCTAGGGACTCTAAGGAAAGGGATAGATAGTACAGATGAAGAAAACTTTCTTGTTAAATATCGTATTGTAAATAGTATACACTTACTGTGGAAGGTCAGAAAAGAAGAATGAAAAAGAAAATTACCTAAGAATTCTACTAAGTAGAGATCTGCAAGATTAACATTTTGAGCAATCCCATAGCCTTCCATCAGTTAATGCTCTGGTGCTATTTTTGCCTGGAGAAGTAAATGGCAACCCACTCCAGTATTCTTGCCTGGGAAATTCCATGGACAAAGGAACCTGGTAGGCTACAGTCCATGGGGTCACAAAGAGACACGACTGGGTGACAAAACAACAAGGGTAGTAAGGGTACTTAATCTTATAGGTTATTTCAGGAATGTAGACACCCAACAAACTACTAAGTCAATCACTCTATGTGTACCTGGCAACAGTGAAAGGAAGAGTGTCCACTGTCCAGGAATCCGCCATACTATTTCTAGAAATGGAATGGTTTGTTCCAGAAATACCATTCAAATAACTGTCTACCCATAGGTAAAACTGTCAACCCTACCTGTAGCAGGTGCATGGTAACCTACAAGGACATACTTTCATAAGTTAATAAAATAAATGAGGTCAATGCAAACAGTAACAGAAGACCTGGGGTGGATGCCAGGGTAGAGTACAGTGTTAGTCCCTCAGTCGTGTCTGACTCTTTGTGACACCATGGACTGTAGCCTACCAGGCTCCTCTTTCCATGGGGGTTTTTCAGGCAAGAATACTGGAATGGGTTGCCATGCTCTCCTCCAAGGATCTCCCCAACCCAGGGGTGGAATCCAGGTCTCCCATATTGCAGACAGATTCTTTATTGCTGAGCCTGGAGCATGGTTTCTCTGTACCTGACCTCACCACCCTGTGAAAGAAGGCTGTTGACACCCTTTACCAGGCACAATGGTTGCTGACATCCATTTCCATGTGCAGCACACACAGAAGGCTCTCAATAAATGGAAGATGCTATGTAACGTGTTACCATTTGAATAAAAGCCTGGGAAATATGTGATTGTAACAAAAATATTGAAAATGTAAGTTTTGAAAGCTGAAAATCAAATTTCAACACTTCGTTCATTTCCAAGATGTTTGTTGTTAGGAGGGCAAAACACAAAATTTCAAAAATGGGGGGAATGAATGGTGGTGGAATTGACCACATATTTATGATGGCAGCATTTTATTCCATGTAGATGAACTCAATTAAGTTGATTTCATCAAAGAATAAGTCTGTTAACAAATGAACTCTAAATTTCCCTGCAACTGTAAAATAACATTATCTTCCAGAGTCAGGTGATTTGCCCAGGGTTACTAACCATGCCAGATTACCAGCTTGAATGATCAAGCTACTGAGACAACTTTAGAAATATGGTGATAAAAAAGCATATTTAATTCTGATTGAAGATGCAAACACCTCTTCACTGAGAGTTCATAATTAGCTCTATATCAACCATGTTTGTGAATTCTCATTGCAGAGTACTTCAAAGTAAGCTGGTAGAGCGTACAATGCAATGAAATGGAAAGATGGCTGAGGTACATTTCCTTTAGGTGAATAAAAAATGATTACAAAAAGAATGATTCAACTTTTATAAAAATGTATGTATAGAGAGAAATTTTTGAGGATACCTGCTAGATGGTTAAACATTAGTTAGCTAAGAGGTGGGTAACAGATGATTTATCTGTTCTTTTTTTGGTAGCTTATTTGTATTTTTTAAACATTTAAAAATTTGAACAAGTATTGATTCTATAATAATTATAATTTTTCATCTTTTTGTGCATATGGAATTTTAGTTCCCCGAGCAAGGATCAAACTCATGCCCCTTGCAGTGGTAGTCAGAGTCAATCCCTGAACCACCAGGGAAGTCCCCCTCATTTTTAAATAAAAGTAAATTAAAATTTTATAACTAAAGATCACTGTGATTAGAACAGGAAAAATTACAAGCGGGTTGAGCCCCTGTAAACCAGAGGTTATAATCAGTAGGTCCAGTTTGAATAAGCTCTTTACTGAAAGATTTCTAGTTTGTCTTGAAAAATCCAGTCTTGAGAGCACTGAGCTAGGATGACCAGCTCCCTCAGCACAGCCACTGTCTACTTCAGATGAATTCTCATTCTCTCATTTACCAAAACATAAGCATTCAAGTTTTCCACCTGTGGTCTTAACAATCCAGCATAAAAGCCAGAAACCTTCTGCAGGGGCTGAAAATGCAGCACTTGAAGATTAGTTGATCCCGATTTTCTTTCTGTTTTTAAAAGTGTGTGTGTGTGCATATGTGCCTGTACACACACACACACACACACACACACAAATACACACACTCTTACTGTGAGACTAGGCTGACATATTACTTGTATTGAGTATCTCTGGCTAGTAGAATTTTAAGTGACTTTTCTTTCACACACTTTGGCTTTTTTTCCAGATTTTGTAGAAGGAACTTCTATCATTTATATTTTTCTTTATGTTCAATCTTTTATTTTATATCCGAGGACAGTTGATTAATAAGATTGAGTTAGTTTCAGGTGTACAGCAGAGTGATTCAGCTATACATATAACTATATATTATTTTAGGTTATTACAGAATATTGAGCAGAGTTCCCTGTGCTACATCGTAGGTCCTTATTGGAAAAGTTTAGGAAAACAATCAGGGCAGGGGAGACGCTAATATCTCCTATCCCTGTCTTCATGTGTGCATGTTCAGTCGCTCAGTCGTGTCTGACTTTCTGCGAGCCTATGAACTGTAGCCCATCAGGCTCCTCAGTCCATGGGATTTCCCAGGCAAGGAAACGAGTGGGTTGCCATTTCCTCCTCCAGGGGATTCTTCCCAACCCAGGGATCGAACTCATGGCTCCCACACTGGCAGGCAGATTCTTTACCACTGAGTCACCTGGGAAGCCCCCACGCCCTGTCTTCATAGCTGGAATTCATTAACCAAAGGGAACCAATGGCAGAAGGGCAGTAGGAGCTACACACAGGTACATGGCTACATACACGTGAAAAATATATGTCTGAGTGTCCCGATTCCCATGGGTTTTCTCACAAAACTTAAAACCCAAAGAGTTCACCTCGTGCATTTCAGTCTGTAAATACATCTACTCACAAAAAAGTCTTTAAAAATGTTTAGTAGTAGAGAAGGCATGGCGATTTTTAATTAAAACAACAACTAGCTACAATGTGAGGGGATTCGGTTCAGATTATTCCTGAGGGATCAAAAATGGCAGAGAGTGGACTTTCATCAAGCATTAAAAAGACTGATGTTTCACCCTTATTTGGAGGCTGTGCATCTGTTCAAAAAATTCCAAGTTATGGGAAGGGTGGGTGCTGCCAGGCTCTCACACAAACACAAAACAAGCCATCTAGACAAATCATTGAAATGTACATGCTAATAACCTGATGCGCTTAGGATTATGAGCACTGGAGTGACTGCAGAAAATTCCTTGACACAACATTCATGGTTTGGCAAAAGTGTTTTCTTGGTTTCACAAGGAAGAAATCAATCAGAACAACTTGAAACAGTTTTCTTCCTTTGGGGGTAAAAACTGCCATCCATTGCAAGTACTTTTTTCCCATCCTTTTAAGCAACAACAACAAAAAAACTAGTAAGGCCTTTTAACCTGCTCAGATACACTGAATTTTCAGGAATGAATGAAATCATAAAACTTATTTTTAACCAACCTCGGAAAAAAAGAAAGCTAATGGTCAATTTTGAAGAGAAAGGTGCTGCTGTTTTTCATTCCTTAAAAGAACAGTGATATATTTAGATAACAAATGGCTTGCACACTACAAACTACTTTATCCTATGAGTCATCTGTCATTTCATCTGGAGGAAAGATGGCCATGTCCTTACCTAAAGACTGGTAGAGCTCTGTCATTTTAGGATGGTCCCAGCAAGTTGTTTGGGTCTCGTGGCTAAAACATAAAACACAAAGAGAGACTTTAGAATTTAGAATGAGTGATAGAGAAAAAGAGAGACCAAAAAAAAAAAAAAGGCACAAAATGCTTTTCGATCATTTGGCTTCATGACTTCAAAGGACTTCCATCCTGTACTGACAAATGTTTATTTTACAACAGAAAGGCCCCTACCTTTGCTTTCAATGGGAAAAGCAATATGATCATGATTTTGTAACCAGCATTTGTTTATTTTTTGCACCCACATGTCGGGTGCACTTCTGTTATCAGAAAAGGGCCTGGATATGTAATCAATAATTGAAAATCAGGGTTTCTTCAGCCATCCAACTCGGAACATACTGAAAGGACACAGACAAGGGTTATTTAACTCTGTCAAAGAGATACTGGACATTAATTTCAGAAATCAGTCGCCTCGCTTCTCACTTGCTCTCACTGCCCCTGACATGTTTCCCTTACTTTCTTCTCCGTATCCAGATCTCATCTCCATGATGATGCCAGCTTAGGGTTTATCCATTGCCCGACTCACAGATCATATCTTCCCTCTTCCCATTATTTTAGAATATATTTTTGACTCAGCGCTCACTACGCCACTGCACCTTTGCCTATGTTTACTTGGGCCTGAATGAAGCATTCACAGTTCCCTTCCATTTCTTGAAGTTTAGGTAAATGTGGTTGCCAGCTATCAGCTCCTGCTGCAAAAAGAACAGAACACCTTTGTTCCGCATTCGATTCTGGGAATAAACCTAGGAGAGATAACTACATATACTTTTCCTTTACTTTGGACCATCTACATAAATCACCACAGCATCATATTTCCAGTTTTGGGGGATTACCTGACTGGCCTTTGATGCAGTAAAATACAGTAAAATGCAGTAAAATGCAGCCTATTCATCATCTTTCAGGGAAAAGGGTGGGGGGCAGATGGAGAGAGGAGAAATGGCTTAAATGTGGACACTTGAAGGGGAGCAGAAAACACAGAGGCTGCACACAGAAAGAGGAGCTTGCGGAGGCCAACAAAGTCAAGTGTAGGTATTAAATCTTAGGATTAGACTCTGCCTCTGTGGCATACTAGCTGTGAAATTGGGGGCTGCCCTGCTCACCTAGGGGTGTTAAAGGATGAATTAGTAGAGGTCAGTGACTGATACCTTCTGGCACTCAATATGTGGTCATTTTTGTTATTATGTGGCGCCCCCAAGTTGTTGATTTAGTCGCTCAGTCGTGTCCGACTCTTGTGACCCCCATGGACTGTAGCTTGCCAGGCTCCTCTGTTCACGGGATTTCCCAAATTACTGCCCCTTGAAAGCAAAGCTTTCATTAGTTGATTATGATAGAGGTGAGGATCCAACTGTGGTAAGTCAGCCACACCTTAAGACCTTTCATGGGGGCAAAAGCAATGCTCAATATGTACTGCCTCTGTTTTACAGAAGATATGCAAAACGGAGAAACATTTATGTGGTCTGCTAAATATAACACAATCACAAATGACACAAAGATGTATGGCAGTTCCCCAAGCTGTACAACTTCAGAGACCAGCCCTCTGATATTTCCCAATCAGTAACTGAACGGTGAAGGCCAGTGAAAGAAACCTACAAGAAAGGGTTCCTTGCTGAAGGGCTGCTTCAGTCTCTTCCACACCTGTCCATTTCTGTTTGACTTTTCCACAGAGGCAATCTGCATGTGAGGAGTAGACAGGGGCTTCTCAGCCGAGCGAATGTAGCAGAGCAGAGTTCAAGTCTTGCAGAGCAAGAAAAAAGATACAGCGCATGCTGTAGGGAGTTTTAGAAAGCCCCATGTCCACAATGGTTTATGATCTGTAGAAGGGGTGGGAGGGACGGGTACTTTATATGCACAGCACAAGAAGGCTGCAGCTTGCAGCTTCATAGAGAAAAAAAGTGTTGCTTATTCTCAAGCATTTTTTTTTAAAGCTCCGAACGAGACCATGTACCAATTCTGTACACAAGTACCCAGCAAGGAAAGATTACCTGCTATGGAGCCCACCCTGCATTTAGGCCTCTGCCATTTCCTATGGCCATCATATGTGAGCCCTAGGGAGAGAGGGAGGGAGAAGAGGGGGAAAGCACGTGTGTCCACACGTACAGGCTCTTATTACACACGCTGTGTAATTATAACACACCATCTCCACCACGTGTGGGAGGACTGGAGCATCTTCAATCGATGGGCAGAAAAACATCTGTCTGAGCTGATAAACCTGACCTGACAGAGACAGAGAGAACCAGTCTGAAAAGCCACCATCTGTAATGGACGTTAAATTGGGGGAACACGGGCAAGAAGCAACTTGTATCAAATGCAATTCCCAAAGAAAAGAGAAACCTGCCTCCAAGGGACAGGAGAAGAGACTGAATGGGAGCTTCGAGGGAGCTCCCTCCCTCCAAAGATTTTATGACTGTTGATACATTTACACCTCTACCTTTTAAAAAATATTTATTTATTTGGCTGCACTGGGTCTTAGTTGTGGCATGTGAGATCTAGTTCCCTGCATGCGTGTTAAGTTGCTTCAGTCATGTCTGACTCTTTGCGACCCCATGGACTGTAGCCCGCCAGACTCCTCTGTTCATGCAATTTCCCAAGTGAGAATACTGCTCCTCCAGGGGATCTTCCCGACCTAGGGGTTGAACCCGGGTCTCCTGAGGCTCCTGCACTGCAGGTGGAGTCTTCACCACTGAACCACCAGGGAAGCCCCACTTATTCCAGGGATTAAAAATTATGAAAGGGATTTTAGAAATGATCATTTAATCCATCCATCTACAGCGAAATTGAAATGTCCTTTATGGGAAGAAGGAAAACATTCTAAGCCTCCACTTCCATACTCCATTCCTGAGCTACCAGACACTAGTTAGTCCTCCCTAGGTACTCATTCTCTCTCCCAATTACTTATGATTCTGGGGGATCTGAATAACCTACATCAATGAACTCAAACCAGTCCAAAAGCCAATCTTCATTTACCATTTTTGTCTTCCTCTCCAACACACAAACCTTTTATTTTGAAGCAATGCAAAGTAACTAGAAAAACAGATCTATATTTCACCTTTGCCGAGTTAGCTTCACTTCAATTACAACCCAGCAGTAAGTGAAAGAAGTGAGCACAAGTGCAAAGAAGAAAAGAATAAAGGGTGGGACTAATCCTCCCAACTAGAAAAATAATATTTTAATCATTTAATGCTAAAAATGACTGGCAACATAGCTGTAACGACTTCGGCTTTGGGAGTAACTATATGGAGAACCAAATACACATTTCACTGTACGTGGGTATTTTTGATGAATCCAAGGCCTGGTGAGACATATTTAACCTTCTAAACAGATAGGAAAGATGAGTATGAACAGGATGAAACGGTAAACACAAACTTGCATACGACCTATCTACATTCTACCTTATAGGACAAATCAATTATTGGTCTCTGATCAATACTTGTTTTTACAGCTATATTTCTGACTCTGTGCCTATCTTCAAAAACAGTAACTTCAGTAACTCCATGAGAAGCAGCTCAGGTTCTCCATGAGAAGCAGCTCAGGTTCACCTGGAATATACAGACAATATAGAAAAATATGCTGTGCTGGGGAGGTGGTGGTGGACGGATGGTAGTACTGCTTTTTAGCAACTGTCTTTTCTGCACTTCACTTTTCACATCGTTAACGCATTCCCCATATACCATGTCCAACTCGAAAGGCAATTCTGAATCCTGCTCACAAGTTAATGGTTATATCTTTGTTCAGCCTTCCTGAAAATAGTGATGTTCCACATAGATCAAAATTCTATACATGCTTTCACAGAGACCAGCCTCATAAATAATCCTTAAAATGCCCTTTAAATCTTTAAAAAAATGTTATTGATTTTGGCCATGCTGGTTCCAAAACCTGGCATCAGATATGCCTCTCTGAACAGCCTTCAAACTCTGATCTCCTCCCTCCACCCCTTTTTAATGTGTACAAGCTACTATAATCTCTCTTTTCCCTTTTATTTTGGGCCATGATAAGAACGTAAAACAAATTAAAATACACAATCACTGGATGTGACAAAAGACCCCGGCAACACCTACGTGTCAATAATAAGAAATTAAAACATTACTCCACTGAGCACAGGACTGACCTAATTTCCTACCACACAATTTAAATTTTCTCTCACCTTCTTTAGTTTCAAGTAGTGTGTAAGGTTATTATAACCATCTCAGAGCTGTTCCTACTGTCAGTGCTGGAATATCAGACTTACTGGAATTGCTTTGTTAGTTTCTTAAAAAACAAATACTAAACACTTAGAAAAAGTAACAAAATTCCACTGTTCTCCCCAGGAAAATGGCAGTTGCCTAATTAAACTAAGATTTCTTCTGCCACCACTGTTATTTGGTACTGAAAATAATTCCAAACAGTTGCCCTTTTAAAAAATATCTTTCCACTATTTCCCAGGGAGGAAAGTGATCCCTATGCAGCGATATAAAGGTAGCGTTCTCTTGCGATTTGCAGAGGATTAGAGTTTGGCTTCATATATAATCTGAAGCCCATTGATCCACACACACAAAATCACTTCCCTTTAATCTGGGGATCAGACTCTTTTTCTAGAGAAACCTTGGCATTTGCATGCTGAATGCTGAACTTGGCTGCCACTGCTGGAAGACTCAAAGGGTGGGAATGGGAAAATATATTTAAAAGTTTCTGCTACTGTGGGTAGGGGGTTTAGGGGGGTGGGTGTCAGTGTAAGCATCAGATATCCTATTCTAGTCCCCATTTCTTGTTCCCTGTGATTGTTAACATTTTATTCTCTTCGGCTCAAGCCAGGGCAAAGATGATTGCCTCCGTGACTGTTCCAGCTGTTACTCCTCCTCCGTTCTGTTTGCTTTTCAGGGCTTAACTCCCACCCACCCTCAACTTCAGCCAAAGCAATTTCACTTCAGGGTCGTGTCCAATCCAAGATCAAACAATGATGACTGAAACCAATTCCACGGTGATCAAGGGTCAGAAACCTTTCATATAGCCATGTTGTTTCATTTGCTCTTCTGCTTTTCCAAGAGGAACTGGATTCTCCAAAGACGGGATTTGGGATAAGGAAATAAAAAATCTAGACAAAAAAGAAAGGGTGATGGGGGGTGACAGGGAGAGGCCACAAGGATAAAGAAGCCAAGAAACCAAGAACAGCTTGTTGGCCACATAGGTTTAAAGACTTCGGTTCATCACTTACACTGGATGAATTTTTTTTCCACGTTAAAGTATTTTATAATTAATAATATGTCTCTCTTGGGCAACCAAACCCTTTCAATTCAAGCTTCAAACTTAACTTCAAATTGAACGGAGATAAACAGCGTCCTGCCCTATTCATTGTCATGATTTGACCAAGAATGACAAACTTTGCTTAAAGACCAGCACAGACACCTGGAGAAACGGGAGAAGGACACCCAGAAATGACTCCACGTTCAATCCCAGAGGGCAAAGAGAGAAAAAAAAAAACAAAAAACACCCTGAATCCTCTATGTCAAATCCTTGACTTTTAGGCTCTCCTTGCCTTTTCTTTCTCTCCTGATTTCTCCAAGTCTTGGGGCATGGGACGAACACAGTAGAAAATGCAACGAGGGAAATGTCAGTTGGAATCCTCGGAAGAAATCAGGCAGAAAGTTGACCTTTTGGCACTTGCAGCGCAATGGAAGGTAGAGCCTGGCGCGCCCCTTCCTTCTGCGAGGTCTGGAGACGGTTTAGGAAGCCTGGCTGGCTTTCGTCCACACAGATAGCCCGGAAAGGAGCAAAAAGCTCCCGCAGCTCCAATCCCCGCGTGGGGAACGTTCTGCCCCTCTGGGTACTGTGAGACATCAGCCTTTTCTCTCCGGAGCCCGTCCCAAAGTCGGGGGAAGGGGCTCCCAGCGAGCCAGGGGGGAGCCCCGGGGGCGCACCTGCTGCGGCGCTGCGGGGACTCACGGGGGGACCTTGCCCTGATGGCCGGCCGGCTGGAGCCCGGGATCGAGCCATCACGCGAGTCCAAGTTTTGGCCGCCTCTGCTAGTACCCTGCTCGCGCCACAAGTGCACCGACTGCGGCGATCTGAGGGCGGCGCGGTGCACTTACCCTTTGAGCTGTTCCCTCATGGCTGCTAAGGTTCCGCGGTCGGGGGAGCGCGTGAGCGGAGGAGTGAGCTTCCCAGAGCCGCCGGGCTCCCCGAAAGTCGAGCGCCGCCGTCGCCGTTGCCGCCGCCGCCGCCGCCGCCCAGGCTCGAAGCTGAAAGCACTGCGGAGGAGCCGGCGCGGGCTAGCAGGCGGGCGGGCGGCGCGCGGGAGGGGGCGCTGCAGGCAGACGGGGCGGGGCTGGGCCGGGCTCCGCCCCTACCTAGCGCCCTGGGAACCCGGACTCCGGGAGACCCGGCAGTCGGGGCTTTCAAAACGGAAAGGAAAAAGAGAAAAGCAAAAGAAAGACGGAGCAGGAGATTTAAGGTAGTGCCGGGAACCTGGAAGCCACACATTGCCCTACCAGCACCCCCTTAAATCCTCCAGCGAGACAACTTGTTGCCTAAATAAATGACCTAGGTGCAAATGACCTCATCGCAGATAATTAAGTGTGTGGGCTCAATAGTTTGCTTTTTAAAGAGTGAAAGAGAAAAAAATTCACGAGCATAATTCTTTCTCCCCCTGCCCCAATCGAAGATTAAACTGATGGAGCTGTAAGGACATGAAATTCTAGTTTCGCTCATCCTGGGCTAAATAGGTTTTAAGGAAGCATTTGTCTGTGTATTTGTGACAGCAGTGGTTCTCATCCTGTAGTCCCAGGACCAGCAGCATCGCCTGGGAACTTAGAAATGAAAATTCCCTGGGCTCCAGCCCAGAGAGAGCTACTGAATCAGAAACTCCAAGCACAGTGAACTTTGAGAACCAGTGGTATAGACTCTTTAAATAAAAACCACCACCAATGGTGTGGTATGGTGTGGCCTTTTAGTATTCTTCAGAGAAATCTAAAAGGAAACCATTTCCAATGGAACGTTCTATTGGAAAAGTTACAGGGCCTGGTAGTTCAAATACTTCTAATTGCAGAGTTTGCAATATGACGACACAGGTTAACTATGCAAAATTGTGACAAGCTTCGAAATATTCCAAAGAGAAGAAAGCCTTTATGAGCACAAGAATTTTTCTCAACCTTCACATAATATCTTTGATTAAAGAGTCCAAAGGGTATTTTCAGATAAACTTCCTTAGTGGTTTCATTGTCCCTGTTTGTCCATTTATTTTGTTGGCCTGCTTTTCTTTTTATCGTCTTTCAACCATTTCATTTTCACTCTCTGTTCTGGTTGATTCATTCTTCTTCAGCTTACGGTTTAAAGGGTTCCCCTTTTTCTTTTTAAATGTCCTCTCTCTCAACATTTCCCCCTCACTCCTTCTAGGCCAGAATGTTTGAGCTGAAAGGATTCTAGCTGTCAATCTCCTTTTCCTATCTGCTACATCACAGCAAAAGAGGCAAAAATAATGTGCGTGAACCAAAGGTAAAGGGAGTGTGAAGTTTCTTCATTACCCTTGACAAACCACATACAAATGTAAACTTTATAGCGAATACACTGTGCACGCAGGTCTGATTGGTGTTGCTATTTTAAAACAAATAGAGCACTTCTTGGGGCTTCCCAGGTGGCTCAGTGCTAAAGAATCCATCTGCCAATGCAGGCACCGAAGGAACTACAGGTTCGATCCCTAGGTCAGGCAGATTCCCTGGAGGAGGAAATGGCAACCCACTCCAGTATTCTTGTCTGGAGAATTCCATGGACAGAGGAGCCTGGTGGGCTACAGTCCATGGGTCACAAAGAGTCAGACACAACTGAGCACACACACAGGCACATCTTGCATTGTACCTGATACACTGAGACATTATTGCTATCTTTTAGTTATTTTGAGCCAGTGATTTGTGGACTCGGCTGCTATTAAAGTCTGAGAAGCAGAGGGCACACCAGGACTGGCTTTGCGTGAGGCTGTCCCTTGGTCTCACTGGAGATTCTAGGTCTGCCCCTATCTTTGGGGAAAAGGGATTCCTGTTCTGTGATAATGAAGTGGTGTGGTGGCCTTTGCAGTTAATCAGTGATGTCACCTCTGTGTCTATGTAGCAAGTGAATGACTTAAATATTGTTTATATGTATTCCAATGAAAAGATGCAAACCTTCCAGCGTGGACATTTGTGAATATTGGAAACATTGTCTTTCTCTTCCTTTCTAGTTTGTTTGTTTTACACTTTTAAATTACCTGCTTGAGATTCAGGGATTCTGCTATGTTTCTCTTATATCAATGCTCAAGTCTACTTTCTCAGTGTCCAGCTAGAAAACTACTCGAAACAATTCATTGGGAAAAAAAGGGAAAATTAGAAATTACTATTCAAATTTTCCTCTTACATTTGACAGATGGCAATCCTCAAAAATATATCTTTAGGTTCTTTTTTAGACTGGTGTTATAGGCCCTTTGAAGGCTTCTTCCCAAATCTCGATGTTTTCAAAACTAAATACAGAAAGCATTATTAAGAAATGAAAAGGGCATCACAGCAACTGTTTTGTTATTTATTTCAGTTAGAATATCAATTTTGCTTATTAGGGAAAGCCGTTAAGAAAAGAATATAATTTATATATTTTCATTGCATATATCAATTATATAGTGATGCCATATATGATAAAACATTAATTGCTTGCTTGTAGTAGCTCTCTTCTTCCTCCTCATTATTAATGTTCTCATGTGAACCACAGACCATAAAGCAACTTAAGTTTAAATCCTGCCTTTAAAACCTACCACAAGCTGCTGGTCCCTCGTACCATGGCTGGAATGTGGCCGTGCAAAGATTGGAACTAGGGAGTCTGGCTTCAAGGCCCATGTAATTAGCTACTCTGTCAGGCTGCCGTGCAGAGAAGTGGCTTCTCCTACTGTGGAGGAAGATCTGTATGTTTTCTTCTGTGCTCATGAGCGATCCCACTGCTGGCTGGCAGCAGAGGAGAGTCAATTTGCTAGAAACAGAGGTAAGGAAGGAACTAAATAGATAAGGTCTAGGAAGGCCACCTAGTACATTTTTCCATACACCAAACTCGTCTTTGAACCACTTAAACGTTGTTGGTACTTAGAAAAAGGAGGACCTCTCTGATCAAAGGGACTATACTGGGTATCTCCCCATTCTCTCTTCCAGCTCTGTTCTATGCCCTTTTCCACCCTGCTCTATGGCCCAGGGGGTTGGACCTCTGTGGATGGCATCAATCAGGCTCTCTTGCCCTTTGGCTTTCTTTCACTTTCAGCCAATGGGAAGCAGTGATGAAAGGCCTATAGCAGGAGATGAAAGGGTAGGAGGAGAGAGATTCGGGGTATTTATTCCCCAACCTCCCTCCTGTTGTTCTTGAGCCTGCCAGTGGCCGAGTTTCTTTATGGGGCCATGAGTCTCGCTGTGTAGTCATTTCTACAGCATCAGCATGCTCCGAGTACCTTAAACCATTCCCTCCTCTCACCCTTGTTCTTTCTCCTACAGTGCTCAGGCTTTAGTAAATAGTCTTTCACCACACTTTCTTCAAGTCCCACTTTTGAGTGTATGATCTGTTTTTTCTCCCAGGACCCAGATCAAACAGGGACCCACCCAGTCAAAGTCACCCTCTGGGGTACTTGGCTGGTTGCTGAGTAGGGACCACTGATTAAGGAGAAAGTCAACTCCACCAGTTGGAGCTGAAAAGGAGATTAGACTTGGTCACTGGATAGATATTTCTAGAAGCCTCCTCTGTAGGCCCCAAAGGAGATTCTGGCCTACTGGGGATAAAAGCAAGTCAGTAATTATAAATGGTGATCACAGCAAGAAATAGACAAGAAACAGATGATTCTTTCTCAGGGCTTTAGGGCTCTTCTCGATCTCTGGGAGAATGTCAAGGTAGGGATTAGAGAGGTGGGCACATCGGGAAGGACCTGGTGTGCTGATCCAAAGTTTGACCTGCATGCTAAAAGGTACAGGTGAGCTTTATAAGGAAGGAATTTAAGCATGGGTGTGGCTCTGTCAGATTCCTCTTTCAGAAAAATCACTCTGGCAATGGTGCAGGGCTGGATCAGAAGAGTCTGGAATTAGGACACTGGATACAAGTTGACTGCAGCATGAGGAGGATCTGAACAATGACAGCGGCAGAGAGAGTGGGGAAATAATACAGCAGTGTTCAAACTACAGGAGCCTTGACTGATTGGATGTATACATGGGCTAGAAGGAAGATCTAGGGCCATGGTCCTCAGGCCTGGCTGCCACTGGAATCACGTGTGGAATGCTAAAAAATTCAGATGCCTGGGTCTTACCACCCTGAGGTTGTGATTTAATTGGCCTTGGGCACTGGGACTTTTAAGGCTCTTCAGGTGATTCTGACATGCAGCCAAGGTGGAGGATGACTAGAGGATTATTGTTCTAGAGTGACTCCCAAGATTGGGTGAGTAACACTCACCAAGCCAGCACTTTCAGCCAGAGGGGGACAAATTTAGGCAGAAGAGGGTCAGGGAGAGATGATGAGTTCAGTCTTGAGCCTGATGACTCAGAGGTGGCGGTGTGATGTGAAAGGCAGGCGGACACCCGAGTCTGGAACTCAGAGGGAAGATGGCAGGAATAGAGCTATCCTTTGGACATGGTAGTAATGCATGGCATGGGTTTGGATGATTCCATTTAGGTGTATGTGTGTGTCTGTGTGTGTGTGTGTGTGTCTGTCTGTCTGTCTGTCTGTCTGTCTCTGTGTGTATGTGTGAAGATTCAAGGGTGGAGGCCAGGCTGTTCCTATCTTCTACCACTACACACCCCTTTTCTTCTGAGCTGCTTACGGTTTCAATGTTAGCCTGACTTTACCAGGGTGAAATGAGGATCAGCAAGGGAAAGAAAACGACAGGGAATGGGCTGCAGTGGGGACTTGCCTGGGTATAGCCCTAAAGGACTTCACCACCTGCTAGGGTCCAGCTTCCTTCTGGCTGCATGAGTCTGCATCCAAACTGCATTTTGTTCCTTCACTAATCTTAAGTATGAGTGCATGCTAAATCACTTCAGTCATGTCCCTGACTCTTTGCTACCCCATGGACTGTAGCCTGCCAGGCTCCTCTGTCCATGGGATTCTCCAGGCAAGAATACTGCAGTGGGTTGCCGTGCCCTCCTCCAGGGGATCTTCCCAACCCAAGGATAGAACCCACCTCTCTTAAAGTCTCTTGCATTGGCATGTTCTTCAGCACTAGCACTACTTGGGAAGCTCAATCTTAAGTATATAACCTGTACCATTTTATAAAAATTAATTTGGAGTATAGGTATTGCTTCAATTAAGCCTAACACACAGTTTATAGTAAAATTTCAACATTTGGCTATCTATCCAGTAAACACATAAGGATCTCGTGTTTCTCTTTGCACAGTACAAGTATTAGCCATGAACAGTGAATCAGACATCTAACAAATCCTTCCAGTGATGGTGAGTCATTGTTAGGGCAAATACCATGGTGTGCTAATTAAAATATGTGTAAAAATCCCTTTCGATCAATCTGAAACCCTGCATCTTGGGGATATCAGCATACCCAGTCAGTTCGCATTAACTGGTAAATGAAGGGACCACCACATTCAGACACAGCGTACTTCACACCCACACAAAAGCCTATTTTTCCAGGCTCTTCCCCTGCAGGGAGGCAGAGTAAGCCAGACTGAGCAAAGTTCTCTAAGCCAGCTACCATGTGAACCAGAGATTTCAGCACACAGGCTCCAGAGGAAGTCACACTGGGCTTCTCTCTCATACAGTATTCTTCTAATAAGATTTTTCAAAGCTTCACCGAGCCACCTATATCAGACTGAACATCTAGAAAAGATGTGAAGTTTAGCATCTTCACTAAAATCAAGCCACACTCCATTAACCTCACAGGCCCAGCAGTTCCTCCCTGGCAAAGAATTCTGCTGTGTACCTATTAGCCTGCCAACTACGGAGCTACCCCGTATAGGGAGCACACCACCTCCAGCTCAACAGCTCAACGTGGATGCTGGTTAAGGTGGTTCAGGGAGATCTGCATTTCTGGTCCACCTTAAGGACAGCTCAAAGCTGTAACTATTAGTCTGCCTTTCCCAAATGGCAGTGCCAAATAACAGGAATTTCAAAACTAGGCAGAAATTCTGACACTCTGCAAAATCTGCCTTTCTCTTCAGCTACAAATAAGGCTTTGTATTCGATTAGACTCACAGCAGGTGAAAACCCCAATTAGTGAATTCATTCTGGGGCCTCTTCCTACCTTCCTCCCACACACCACCCTAACCAAAAAAAAAAAAAAAAAGGAAGTCTTTTCTCAAATCACAAGTAGATTAACTCTTTGGTCTACCCAATCAAACTGTTCACCACATGAAGAATTTTCCTAGGAAAGCGGGAGGCTGTTTAAAGATGTACCTTTTGTGACTTCATAATGGGGGTTACAGAAAATCCCATTTTGCCAGATTTTATTGTTTTCTTCCAATCCATAAATACTCTCAGGTTTTCTGATCAATCTAGAAATTACAGTTTTTCTTTCTACCTGAATACTCGCAAAGCCAATATTATCTAAAGCATGATTAATGGACAGTCTGCTACAAGAGAGAATTATTTTTAAGTTATGTTCTTATTTTGGTATAGTTGAGGAGAGAGAAAAATATTAAATTTTAGTTTAAACACTATGCTTTGGCCTTAGGAAGCACACAAAGTCTATATTTCATACTTTGCAAATATTTATTTGTCAAAGGAAATTCATCACTGGACTCGGTTAGAGATTTGGTTTGAACGTTCAAAAAAAAAAAAAAAGCAAGAACAGCTTGAGTTTTTAGAGTGATTTACCTATACTTTGTCAGTTGCTTCTGTGGCAATAATTCAGAACCCAGTTTTATTTATGAGCATATGATTAAAAAAGAGCAGCTTTGTCTTTTTTTTAATTGTTTTAGTCCTGTCACTTTTCTTGAAACAAGTCGTAGGACTTATTATCCACAAGAAAATACTGAACATACATCAGATAGTAAGGCAGCTTTTAGAGGCAGTCATCTGTTACTGTCGGAGGTTCATTTCATTTTGAGGCTTTTTAATTAAAATGGGAAATTCTACATACATTCCTGCCTAAATTACCCCCTTCTGAAATAGTTGAACTTCATTAAAAAAAAAAAAGTTAAATCCTAATGTAACCATTTTTAATACTTCTGACTTGGTTCTTGAGATCCTAAGAGTGGGGGTGGGGTGGGGGTGGGGTAGTAAACAAAGGAATTACCAGTCAATTAAGTGAACAAGGAAGTCCTCTTAAGTTGAAACAGATAAGGAAAATTAAATATTCAAATGCTACCCTATGAAGACACTAGGGTTTTTTTTTCCCTTTGAGATGAATATCTACCAGAATCAAAAGCAGCTTCTTAATCTTCAGCCAGCGTAGCTCCACATTCTAGCAGAAGCATTAACCAGAGCAAGGCAGAGCTCTAGACCAATTCTGCCCCTAGAGGCCAGTCACTTAACCCTTTGAGACCAGTTACTTAACACCTCTGGAGCTCTGGTGGTAAAATACAGACTATTGCAGGAGGCCAGAGTACAGGTCAAATCACACATTGACTATGAAAGCAATTGGATGGCTGGAGGATACTCTGTTCATGCCAAGTAGCCAGTTGGGTAGGTATATTTCCTGAAGTGAAAGTGCTCATTCGTGTCCGACTCTTTGCAACCCCATGAACTGTAGCCCGCCAGGCTCCTCTATCCATGGGATTCTCCAGGCAAGAACACTGGAGTGGGTTGCCATTCCCTTCTCCAGGGGATCTTCCTGAGCCGGGATCATACCTGGGTCTCCCGCACTGCAGGCAGATTCTTTACCATTTGAGCCACCAGGGAAGCCATATTTCCTTAAAGGAAACCCAAGAAGTTCAGGAATACTGTTAGGAATATAGCACAAAATAAATTTAGCACTGTCATTTTAACTTTTTGTTTTCAGACTGTTATATGAAGAAAAAGGAGAGATCTAAGAGTTCTAGTCTTTTCTCTTTAGCAAGTTTCAAAGGGACCCTTTCTTTCTTTTGTTTTTTACATTTAAGAGGGAAACAAATGGGTAAAATAAGATTTTTTTTGAGGGTGGGGGAAATAAATCACTAACCATCAGCCTAAGATAGGAGTAAAGTTCACATCAAAAGGTCTTATTTTAGGGGGCTGAGGCTAAAATAGCAAGACTATTCACACATGTTAAAAAATGTATTCACATTGCTATTGGCCAAAGAACAAGTGAATGTTGGTTTCATGGGGGACAGCAGGAGAGAAAGATTCCTTACACTCTGGTAGAGAAGGACTCTGAGTGCAGGCCTTGATTAGCCAGGATGTGGGAGGAATTCCCCACAAGAAAGGGAAATGGAGGTTAAAAACCTATTTAACCAAGTAATGATTCACCAAGGGCTGAATCTTATACTTCAGCTGTCGTTTTCTCCAGACACTTTTTGAAGATAAAAGGGAAATATGAATGCAAAGAATTTTAACTAATTCACAAATTCCCAAGAAGTCTTTTTCATGTCCCATACCTAGACTAAGTTTTGCTGCTAAATATTCCCGTATATTCATTTCTTTAAATGACTGCAATCATGGTATATTTATGGAGCACTTACATATGTCTTTGCTTATCAGTCAAACTCTTCTCATTTTTCATTATCATTAGTAACACCTGGAAAGTGTCTGGAGGATGGACTTGGAAATATTTTAATATTTCAACATTATAATCAGGTTCCTCTCACCAGAAAGACTCAAATATGGCACTGACCTGAAGGAGCTTACAATCTACTTGAGACAGATTCATATGTGATGAACCCCAATATCAGACAGATTATAAATATAGAAATGGAGGGGAAAAAAGCCAAAAGAGAGAGGTGGTTAGCTTGACCTCTTGGGATTAGGGTACATACATTTCAATTAAGAGCTAATTAGGCTTATACCATCAGGCTTCATGCATGTTTCTGTTAGTGTAAGAAGAGCTAAAGTAAGTTTCTTAAGTTGACTGTGAGCTAATCTCTCATATTAATAATTTACTAAGGCATAGATTTTTTGGGAAAAGTTAACATACTGCTGCGTTATGAAATCAATTATGCTTTCTTGGAATACAAAAAAGTATTGGGCCATTATTGGATTTTATGTCTCAGGAAGGCTAATACACAGAAAATACCAACTGTCCCATTAGAATATGAAATCACAAACTTGATTTACTGTCAAGCTTGTAGTATGGAAATCTAGGTCCTTACAGCTTGAAATTACTCTCATCCCTTAGAAGCTTATTCTCATGTGTTGGCTAGAAAAGTAAAAAATTGGCATCACCGTGGACAGAGGAGCCTGGCAGGCTATAGTCCATAGGCTCACAAAGAGTCGGACACAACTGAAGTGACTGAGCACATAGCACATACTTTTGAATATTCTTCTCTTTGAACAGAATTAAATTTGGGGCGGGAAGAAATAAGCCTGGAAAAGAGGGTGTGGATTAGAATGGAAATATATGCTATAGAGACTCTTACAATATTCCAGTTATGATATGATAAAGGCCTGAACTAACAAAGTGCCACTGGAAATTGGTGAGAAGGTTGAATTCAAGACAGATTACGGGACAGAATCAATGCTGCTTTTCAACTAATTGGAGGTGAGGACTAGAGGGAAGGAAAGATTAGGATTTTTGATAATGACATCATTACCTGAGGATTCAGATTTGTGTTTATACTATATGTGTATTTACACCTCACGTTGTTCCACGGAGCCTCTAGGGCAACTTCTAAGACTGCATAAATTTCAAAAATTAATAGATAAAATTCAAGGTTAAGGAAATAGAATGAAATATGAAGAAGGGAGGAAAAGTTACAACCCAGATTTGAAGACCACATAGTTTGGCATCCTAGTAAATTTAGGTATGTACACCAGCCAAAATGAGAAAGACAAACAACATAAAGTGTTGAAAAATATATGAAGGAACTAGAACTCTCATGCTTTGCTGATAGGAATTTATGTTGGTATAATAACCACATTAGAAAACTGTTTGGCAGACCGTATAAAAGCTGAACATATACATTTGCTATGACTCAGAAATTTCACTTCTTGATATATTTCTGAAATGGATATATACATATATTTACCAAAAGACACATTTTAGGATGTTTATGATATTTCTTTTTGGTGTCATATGTCCATCAACAGTAGATTGTAACATTTAGCACATTTACACAATGGAATATTATACAGCAATGAGAACAAACAACTTCATACGACAGGGATGAATTCAAAGCTTAAAAAGCCGGATATGGGGGGGGGCGGTCCTAAGAAAGTGGAGGAATAGGACGGGGGGATCACTTTCTCCCCCACAAATTCATCGAAAGATCATTTGAACGCTGAGCAAATACCATAAAACAACTTCTGAACACTGGCGGAGGACACCAGGCACCCAGAAAGGCAGCCCATTGTCTTCCAAAAGAGGTAGGACAAAATATAAAAGATAAAAAGAGGCACAAAAGAGTTAGGGATGGAGACCTGTCCCAGGGAAAGAGTTCTAAAAGAGGAGACGTTTCCAAACACCAGGAAACCCTCTCACGGGCGGGTCTGTGGGGAGTTTTGGAATCTCAGAGGGCAACATAACCGGGAGGAAAAAATAAATAAATAAAACCCACAGATTAGGCACCTAGCTGCAATTCCCAGCAGAGAAGTAGCCCAGATGCTCACGTCCACCACCAGCAAGTGGGGGCTGAACAGGGAGGCGTGGACTGCATTGCTTAGGGTAAGGACTGGGCCTGAATGCCTGAGGGCAATCTGAGGGAGCTACCTTGAGACAGCAACCCAAACCCTGGGATAGCTGGGGGCTGGGGGTGTGGGGGGAGTGGTGGGGTGGAAAGAGGAAAGAGAGAGAGAGAAAGAACTTTCCCAGGAAAAGCTCCAACCTAAGGCCCTGCCGGCCCTGCTCACAGAACAAAGGAATGAGCAAATACCAGAGGAGAGCTAGCTGGCTGTGGGCTAGCCCATCCCCCTCCAGAGGCAGAGAGGCAGGCAGGCGACAGCCAGAGCTGAAAGGCAAGGAGCAAACTCAGCCCCAGAGACAGCATCCCCTACCAAATTGTGAGTAGGCTCCCAGTTGCTAACCAAGTCTTCCTGGAATCCTGGACAGTTGACATCCACCAGGAGGGCTGCAGCCAGAGATCAGCTCCCCAGAGGAGATGCATGGCACAAATGAGATGGCGCTCCCACTGTGCACCCAGGAAACCAAGTGGCTGAGACCAGGGAGGTGATAAGATGCACTGCACCTGGGGAGAGTGTGCTTGCCAAGCACCTGGTCACCTGAGCTGCTTGGACATGGGAAGGGCACAAAACGCAGGCCCAATTGAGTCTGTGCCTTTGTGGAGTACCCATGAACCTGAACCTGAGCGGCATAGACCTGGGAAGTGCATGCCCCAACATTCGAATCATAGGAGTCCCAGAAGAAGTAGACAAAAAGAAAGGCCATGAGAAAATACTTGAGGAGATAATAGTTGAAAATTTCCCTAAAATGGGGAAGGAAATAGCCACCTAAGTCCAAGAAACCCAGAGAGTCCCAAACAGGATAAACCCAAGGCAAAACACACCAAGACACATATTAATCAAATTGGCGAAGATCAAACACAAAGAACAAATATTAAAAGCAGTAAGAGAAAAACAGCAAATAACCCACAAGGGGATCCCCATAAGAATAACAGCTGATCTTTCAATAAAAACTCTTCAAGTCAGAAGGGAATGGCAGGACATACTTAAAATGATGAAAGAGAAAAACCTACAGCCCAGATTACTGTACCCAGCAAGGATCTCAATCAAATATGAAGGATAAATCAAAAGCTTTACAGACAAGCAAAACCTCAGAGAATTCAGCACCACCAAACCAGCTCTCCAACAAATGCTAAAGGATCTTCTCTAGACAGGAAACACAGAAAGGGTGTATAAACTCGAACCCAAAACAACAAAGTAAATGGCAATGGGATCATACTTATCAATAATTACCTTAAACATAAATGGGTTGAATGCCCCAACCAAAAGACAAAGACTGGATGAATGGATACAAAAACAAGACCCCTATATATGCTGTCTACAAGAGACCCACCTCAAATCTAGGGACACATACAGACTGAAAGTGAAGGGCTGGAAAAAGATATTTCATGCAAATAGAGACCAAAAGAAAGCAGATATAGCAATACTCATATCAGATAAAATAGACTTTGAAATAAAGGCCATGAAAAGAGACAAAGAAGGACACTACATAATGATCAAAGGATCAATCCAAGAAGAAGATATAACAATTATAAATATATATGCACCCAACATAGGAGCACCACAATATGTAAGACAAATGCTAACAAATATGAAAGGGGAAACTAACAGTAACACAGTAACAGTGGGAGACTTTAAATACCCCACTCACACCTATGGATAGATCAACTAAACAGAAAATTAGCAAGGAAACACAAACTTTAAATGATACAATGGACCACTTAGACCTAAAATCTATAGGACATTTCACCCTAAAACAATGATTTTCACCTTTTTCTCAAGTGCACATGGAACCTTCTCCAGGATAGATCACATCCAAGGCCATAAATCTAGCCTTGGTAAATTTAAAAAAAAAATTGAAATCATCTCAAGCAAATTTTCTGATCACAATGTGGTAAGATTAGATGTCAACTACAGGGAAAAAACTATTAAAAATACAAACATATGGAGGCTAAATAACACGCCTCTGAATAACCAACAAATCACAGAATAAATCAAAATATGCATAGAAATGAATGAAAATGAAAACACAACAACCCAAAACCTATGGGATTCAGTAAAAGCAGTGTTAAGGGGAAGGTTCATAGCAATACAAGCCTACCTCAAGAAACAGGAGAAAAATCAAATAAATAATCTAACTCTACACCTAAAACAACTAGAAAAAGAAGAAATGAAGCACCCCAGGGTTAGTAGAAGGAAAGAAATCATAAATATTAGGGCAGAAATAAATGCAAAAGAAACAAAGGAGACCATAGCCAAAGTCAACAAAGCTAAAAGCTGGTTCTTTGAAAAGATAAATAAACAAACCATTAGCCAGACTCATCAAGAAACAAAGGGAGAAGAATGAAATCAACAAAATTAGCAGGGAAAATGGAGAAATCACAACAGACAACACAGAAATACAAAGAATCATAAGAGATTAATATCAGCAACTATATCCCAATAAAATGGGACAACTTGGAAGAAATGGACAAATTCTTAGAAAAGTATAACTTTCCAAAACTGAACCAGAAAAAAATAGAAAATCTTAACAGACCCATCACAAGCACAGAAATTGAAACTGTAATCAGAAATCTTCCAACAAACAAAAGCCCAGGACCAGATGGCTTTACAGGTGAATTCTATCAAAAATTTAGTGAAGAGCTAATACCTATCCTACTCAAACTCTTCCAGAAAATTGCAGAGGAAGGTAAACTGCCAAACTCATTCTATGAGGCCACCATCACCCTAATACCAAAACCAGACAAAGATGCCACAAAAAAGTAAACTATAGGCCAATATTACTGATGAACATAGATGCAAAAATCCTTAACAAAATTCTAGCAAACAGAATCCAACAACATGTTAGAAAGATCATACATCATGACCAAGTGGGCTTTATCCCAGGGATGCAAGGATTCTTCAATATTTGTAAATCAATCAATGTGATACACCACATTAACAAATTGAAAGATAAAAACCATATGATTATCTCAATACATGCAGAGAAACCCTTTGACAAAATTCAACATTCATTTATGATAAAAAGCCTCCAGAAAGCAGGTATAGAAGGAACATACCTCAACATAATAAAAGCCATATATGATAAATCCACAGCAAACATTACCCTCAATAGTGAAAAATTGAAAGCATTTCCCCTAAAGTGAGGAGCAAGACAAGGATGCCCATTCTCACCACTACTATTCAATATAGTTTTGGAAGTTTTAGCCACAGCAATCAGAGAAGAAAAAGAAACAAAAGGAATCCAGATTGGAAAAGAAGAAGTGAAACTTTCACTGTTTGCAGATGACATGATCCTCTGGATAGAAAAGCCTAAAGACTCCACCAGAAAATTACTAGAGCTAATCAGTGAATATAGTAAAGTTGCAGGATATAAAATTAACACACAGAAATCCCTTGCAGTCCTATACACTAACAATGAGAAATTAGAAAGAGAAATTAAGGAAACAATTCCATTCACCATTGCAACAAAAATAATAAAATACTTAGGAATAAATCTATCTAAAGAAACAAAAGACCTATAGATAGAAAACTATAAAACACTGATGAAAGAATTCAAAGAGGACACTAATAGATGGAGAAATATACCATGTTCATGGATCAGAAGAATCAATATAGTGAAAATGAGTATACTACCCAAAGCATTTACAAATTCAATGCAATCCCTATCAAGCTACCAGCCATATTTTTCACAGAACTAGAACAAATAATTTCAAGATTTGTATGGAAATACAAAAAACCTCGAATAGCCAAAGCAACCTTGAGAAAGAAGAATGGAACTGGAGGAATCAACCTGCCTGACTTCAGGCTCTACTACAAAGCTACAGTCATCAAGACAGTATGGTACTGGCACAAAGACAGAAATATAGATCAATGGAACAAAATAGAAAGCCCAGAGATAAATCCACACACCTATGGACACCTTATCTTTGACAAAGGATACAAGAATATACAATGGAGAAAAGACAATCTCTTTAACAAGTGGTGCTGGGAAACCTGGTCAACCACTTGTAAAAGAATGAAACTAGAACACTTTCTAACACCATACACAAAAATAAACTCAAAATGGATTAAAGATCTAACTGTAAGGCCAGAAACTATATAACTCCTAGAGGAAACCATAGGCAAAACACTCTCTGACATAAATCACAGCAGGATCCTCTATGACCCACCTCCCAGAGTAATGGAAATAAAAGCAAAAATAAACAAATGGGACCTAATTAAATTTAAAAGCTTTTGTACAATGAAGGAAACTATAAGCAAGGGGAAAAGGCAGCCTTCAGAATGGGAGAAAATAATAGCAAATGAAGCAACTGACAAAGAATTAATCTCAAAAATATACAAACAACTCCTGCAGCTCAATTCCAGAAAAATAAGTGACCCAATCAAAAAATGGGCCAAAGAACTAAACAGACATTTCTCCAAAGAAGACATACAGGTGGCTAAAAAACACATGAAAAGATGCTCAACATCACTCATTATCAGAGAAATGCAAATCAAAACCACAATGAGGTACCATCTCATGCAGGTCAGAATGGCTGCTATCAAAAAGTCTACAAACAATAAATGCTGGAGAGGGTGTGGAGAAAAGGGAATCCTCTTACACTGTTGGTGGGAATGCAAACTAGTACACCCACTATGGAGAACAGTGTGGAGATACTTTAAAAAACTGGAAAGAGAACTGCCATACGACCCAAAAATCCCAGTGCTGGGCATACACACTAAGGAAAGCAGAATTGAAAGAGACATGTGTACCCCAATGTTCATTGCAGCACTGTTTACAATAGCTAGGACATGGAAGCAACCTAGATGTCCATCAGCAGATGAATGGATAAGAAAGCTGTGGTACATATACACAATGCAATATTACTCAGCTATTAAAAAGAATGCATTTGAATCAGTACTAATGAGGTGGATGAAACTGGAGTCTATTATACCGAGTGAAGAAAGTCAGAAAGAAAAACACCAATATAGTATATTAACACATATGTATGGAATTTAGAAACATGGTAATGATGACCCTATATGCAAGAAAGCAAAAGGGACACAGATGTAAAGAACAGACTTTTGGACTCTGTGGGAGAAGGAGAGGGTGGGATGATTTGAGAGAATAGCATTGAAACATGTATATTATCATATGTGAAATATATCACCAGTCCAGGTTCAATGCATGAGACAGGGTGCCCAGGGCTGGTGCACTGGGATGACCCAGAGGGATGGGATGGGA
The DNA here is from genome assembly GCF_001704415.2 of Capra hircus. Classification (NCBI taxonomy): domain Eukaryota; kingdom Metazoa; phylum Chordata; class Mammalia; order Artiodactyla; family Bovidae; genus Capra; species Capra hircus. The sequence goes on along the minus strand of NW_017189516.1, from coordinate 38,554,871 downwards.
AGGGAGGGGGGAGGGAAGGTCAGGATGGGGAACACATGTACACCTATGGCTGATTCATGTGAATTTATGGCAAAAATCATCACAATATTGTAAAGAAATTAGCCTCCAATTAAAATTTTTTTAAAGCCAGATATATATAAGAGAGTACATGCTGCAATATTCCATTTATATAAAGTACAAAACCAGGTCAAATGAATTTATGCTGCTCAGTGTCATGACACTGGTTCCTCTTGGAGGGTGGGTAAAGATTAGAAGGGAGCACAGTGGAGCTTCTGGGGGCTGTAATATTTTGTTTCTTCATCTGGATGCCAGTTACATGGGTGTGTTCACACTGAAAATTCTGTGTTTATTTAAGAGTAAGCCTTTTTTGATATAACAATATATTTCAATAAATTTTAAAGGGGATATAATTTTGCTGTGGTCTTCCTGGATACAAAACAAAAGAAGAAATATAAAAGGAAATATAATGGATTTATTATTTGGATTATTGATAAGGGGAAATGAACACAATTCTTTAAGTGAAACAAAATAAAATCTAAATTCTGCTGTTAGATCTAAATAAAATCACTGCCTGGATTTTCAGATGGGAGTCACTGCATGATATCAATTTTCAACAAAATCCCTTTCAGTAGTTGTCTTTGCAGACATAAGCTAAAGATATGATGTAACCTTATGGGGATCAAGGCAAACTGATCCAAGAATGTAGCTTTCTATGACCAGGCCTGTGGGATGGAAAAATATGGTACAGTGTTCTCCCAAACTAGAGGTCATGAACTGTTAATAGGTCATGAAATCTACATAGTAGATCACCACTAATGTTTTTAATGAAATAGAAAAGAATAGGAAATATGAGAATGAATTAGATATCAAGGATAAGTCATGCTTTGTGAAATACTTCTTTCCATTGTATAAACACACAATAGACAGAGAAATACTTACAGATAGAGATACATGTGTTTGCCCTGGAATGCTACATAAAATTTAATTTTTTCTGGGGACTGGGCAAACAAGATGAAAGCTAGAAACCTCTACTGCACAGAGAAATGGATGGACTGTATTCCTATTGGACAATTAATTATCCATAAATAGAATTCCTCTCGACTGAGATTTGGACGGAAGCAAGGGGCTGACAGTTTGCAGTTTTATTCCCCAGTAAGAGCTGGAGCATTACGAGAGACTGGAAGGGAATTAAGAGATGCGGGAGTAGGAACAAGCTAGCCAGGCATTCATCAAGTCTGAAGGTCGAGCCCCACGAGACACTGCAGGGGCTGAGAACATGCTGCAAGTTTCAGGGAGTGTCTTCTCTACCAGCTGTTCGTCTGCACGGCTGTTTGAAAGTATACTCAGAATCACTCAGCCTTTTCTTGTTATTATGAATGCCACAGTCATATTGTCACATTGCAGAAGGGGGAGGAAAAAACCACTGCTGCTAAAAAGTATCGTCAAGGGGAGTAACAGGTAGCTTGCACTACTATATACAACTGTATGTCGCCTGTCTGAGCAACACACTTCAAAACATAAACTGAGAAATAAGCCTTCTGTGCTCATCCTACAGTGGAGCCCTTGCTACTAGCATGCCCAGGTCAAGGCCAACAAATTGGCAAGTGTGTGCTTGACAGCATGGTAACATTTTAGGACTGAATGGTTCACATTCTACTTCAGTTCAGTCACTCAGTCATGTCTGACTCTTTGTGACCCCATAGACTGCAGCCAGGCTTCCTTGTCCATTATCAACTCCCAGAGCCTACTCAAACTCATGTCCATTCTACTTAATACTTAATACCTATAAATTCATCCTATGAAGGGCTTGGAGAAACTTACCTGCATTAGTGTTTATGAAGACTGGCAACGATTATGCTTATACAAAATGACCAAAAACAGAGAAATTCTTCTATAACTGTAGACACATTCTTTCTTTTTGGAGTTTTTTGAGGTTACATTGGTTTATAGCATTATATAAGATTCACATGTACAACTTACTCATGTGTACACTTATGTGTACATATTTCCACTTCTGTATACATGTGTGCATGCTAACTCACTTCAGTCATGTCTGACTCTTTGTGACCCTATGCCTGCCAGGCTCCTCTGTTCATGAGATTTCACAGGCAAGAATACTGGAGTAGGTTGCCATGCCCTCCTCCTGGGGATCTTCCCAACCCAGGGATCGAACTCATGTCTCTAATGTCTCTTGCATTGGCAAGTGGGATCTTTACCACTAGTGCCACCTGGGAAGCCCTGTGCCTATGGGGATATAACGTGTATTAAGAGTGAAAACAGTAACAGCTTTGAGAATAAAATTCTTTTCAAAAAAGTGGCCAGCTAAGAGAATAACGAGAAAGGAAGTCATATCCTTTCTTCAGAATTTAGTCACAGCATCATTCATTAAATTCCCTGCAGTTAAGTGGTTAATCAACTATATTTTTCATCTCTATTTCATATACTGTATTGTAAAATTACTGGACTATGGATACTGCATTTCCACCATTGGCTAGGAAGCTACAAATCAACTGCCTAGCTCACCAAAGATCACTCACAAAGCAAGAATTATCATAACACATCCTGTTTTACACATACCTCAATTCAGAGTCCTTTCAAGTCTACAAAGCATGCTGATAACTTTTCTCCAAGTATCTTGTGATACATTGCAAAATGGACATAATTTCTGGCCCCCTCCCTAATTCCCCACTCTTGCAGTGTATTTCAGAGAAGGTAATGGCACCCCCCATTCCAGTACTCTTGCCTGGAAAATCCCATGGATGGAGGAGCCTGGTAGGCTGCAGTCCATGGGGTTGCTAAGAGTCAAACACGACTGAGCGACTTCACTTTCACTTTTCACTTTCATGCATTGGAGAAGGAAATGGCAACCCACTCCAATGTTCTTGCCTGGAGAATCTCAGGGATGGTGGAGCCTGGTGGGCTGCTGTCTATGGGATTGCACAGAGTCAGACACGACTGAAGCGACTTAGCAGCAGCAGTGTATTTCCTCCCAACAGAAGGAAGAGTTTCTCCATGCCTTGTATCTGGAATGACTCTAGGATGTGGCTTGCTTTGGCTGATAGACAATACCAAATGTGACATAAGCACAGACTTGACCAGTCTCCACGTAAAGAAGCCTGGGCTAGGCTGTCGGATGATGAGACTCACAGACCTAGTTGCATCTGCTCCTAAGGGACCTGTTAACCAGTTGACATGAGAATCAGGACACAATAGCTCATCAAGCCGCTAGCTGACCACAGGTGCATTAACCAGGCCCAGCAAAGAATACAACAATCACCGCCACCCCCTGCCCCCCCACGCCTCTCCTGCACAGTTTGGCTTTCCATGATTTCAGTCACCTATGCTCAGCTGCAGTCTAAAATATTAAATGGAAAATTCCAGAAATCATCAACTCTTAAGGTTTAAATTGCATGCCATTCTAAGGTAACATGATGAAACCTTATGCCATCAGTCTCACCTAGGATGATCCCTTTGTCCAGCATATCCTGCCCTTTAGACACTTAACGGCACCATCTGGGTTATCAGATTGACTGGTGCAGTACTGCATAACTTGTATTCAAGTCACCCTTATTTTCTTTAATAATGGCCCCAAAGTGCAAGAGTAGTGATGGTAGTAATTCAGATATCCAGAAGAGAAGTCATAGATGTTTAAGCGCAAAAGTAAAAGTTCTTGACTTCCTAAGGGAAGAAGAAAATGATAGGCTGATGTTGCTAAGAACTACAGTAAGAACCAATCTTCTATCCATGAAATTGTGAAGAAGAAAAAAGAAATGTGTGCTGCTTTTGCTACTGCACCTCAAACTGCACAAGGTAGGGCCACAGTGCATGGTAAGAGCTTAGTTAAGATGGCAAAGGTATTAAACGTGTAAAATGATATTGTGAAAGAAAGAGACCACACTCAGCTTTTAAAGTATATTGTTATAATTGCTCAACTTTATTACTATTGTTGTTGATCTCTTACTGTGCCTAATTTATGCATTAAACTTTGTCATAGGTATGCACCAGAAGAAACATACCATATATAAAGTTTGGTACTATCTGTGATCTCAGGCATCCAATGGATGTCTTGTAAGATATCTGCCATGGATAAGAGGGGACCACTATAGTAGCTGGTTCAGAGCACATATAGCCCAGGCCATCTACCAAATAGTAAACTGAATAAGTAGTCACTGTGTTAAGTTGTTCACTCATATTGCGACCCCATGGTCTGTAGCCCACCAGGCTCCTCTGTCCATGGAATTCTCCAGGCAAGAATACTGGAGTGTGTTGCCATTTCCTTCTCCAGGGGATCTTATTGACTCAGGGATTGAAGTCCTGTCTCCTGTGTCTCCTGCAATGCAGGCAGATTCTTTACCCACTGAGCCATTAGGGAAACCCAAGGAATCTACAAACTATGGCTCATAGATCAAATCTGGTTTGTGGCCTGTTTTTGTATAGCCTCACACTCAGTAAAAATGTATTTTTAAAGTTTCGAAGAGTTTAAAAAAGTATATAATATTCAACAGTGTCCATATGTAGCTTGCAAAGCTTGAAATGTTTACTACCTGGTCCTTATAGAAATGTTTGCTGACCTCTGTGTTAATCCATTAAGTTTTGGAGTAGTTTGTTATGCAGCAAAAGATAACTGATACACATCTATTCCCTAGAAAGAATGTTAGAAAGTGAGGCTTTCTCACAGAACTCAGCTGAGAGCTGCTCAATTTATCCGTGGTACTTGTTGTATAGGTGCTTGTTCACTTGGCATGAATTCATTAAATACATACACACATAAGCCATGGAGTTATTTTCATTGTGTGCATCTTAAAATTAAGATTTCTAAGGCTAGGTAGTAGAACAAGTATACAGGTTTTAGCAGCTTTATTCATAATATACCCAAACTGGAAACAACTCAAATGTCCACCAGCAGATGAACCAATAAACAAAATATGGTATATTCATACAGTAAAACGTACTCTATAATCAAAAAGAAATGAACTAGTGACTTTCAAACTACTGACATTCAAAGTCATTATGCTGAAGGTAAGAAATGAGCCACACAAAAATACTATATAATTCTACTTATAGAAAATACTCAAAAATGCAAACTAATTTATAGTGACAGAAAGCAGATCAGTGCTTGCCTGGGGCCAGGGATGAGGAGTGGCCTGCAAAAGAACACAAGGAGGCTTTGGAGAGGATGAAAATATTTTGTACTCTGACTATAGCAGTAATTTCATGGGCATATACCTGTCAAAAATCAGTAAATTGTACACTTAAAATGGATGCAGTTTATTCTGTGTAAATTATTCTTTAAAATAGTTGATTTTTAAAGTGTTTCTTTAAAGTATTTGCCCTAAAATCAAATTTAACATTCAAAAATGTATACAGTTGGACAGAAAATGAGGTGTCTTACATAGGATGTTTATAGAAATATAGGACAGATTCAGGTCATGCTGTCAGTCCTTTCTGATTAATTCTGAAAATATCAAAACATGAGCTTCAGAAGTGACCTTAGAGGTTAATGAATTACATCTTCTCATCCAGTATGGAAATTGCCTTTAGGGGTGAGACAGTCATTTCAGCATTGAGTATCTACTCTAGAAGGAGTTGATTGCTTTTTAAAGTGGTAGATTCTGTGTTTTGGTAGCTCAGTTACAAAATTTTCTTTAATATTTACTTGAAATTTGCTTTCTGGTAGCTTCTGCATATGTACTTGAATCTGTTCTTAAGGCAAAACAGGAAAAAAATTAAGTGAGGAACAATAATTAAAAAAAACAACCACCACCAAAATGTATAAAACTCATTTCTCCTAACCTTCTAAATATTTGAAGTCCCCTACTGCATTCTCTTTAAGATAACTTCTCTGTAAACTAAATCTAAATACCTCTATTTACCTCTATTTCAAATCCTGATATAATATAGCCTACAGACAGACCCTTGGCTATTCTGGTGACACTTTAAAAACCAAGATCCATTTAAAATGTGATATCCAGCTAATGAGAACCTACTGTATAGCACAGGGAACTCTACTCAATGCTCTGAAAAAGTGAAAGTTGCTTAGTCGTGTCTGACTCTTTGTGACCCTATGGACTATACAGTCCACGGAATTGTGCAGGCCAGAATACTGGAGTGGGTAGCCTTTCCCTTCTGCAGGGGATCGTCCCAACCCAGGGATCAAATCCAGGTCTCCCACATTGCAGGTGGATTCTTTACCAGCTGAGCCACCAGGGAAACCCTCAATGCTCAGTGCTCTGTGATGTCCTAAATGGGAAGGAAATCTAAAAAAGAGGTGATATGTGTATACATATAGCTGATTCACTCTGCTTGCTGTACAGCAGAAACGGACACAATATTGTAAAGCAACTATACTCCAACAATAAAAACTAACAAAGAATGCTATATTCAGAACTAACTATGACATTTACATCCCTTTTTCCTCTGTTTATGCCCTCTAGAACTGTGGTAACATTTTAGTTTTGTTCATGCCATCAAACTTTTTGTTCATAGTGAACTTGGTGAATTAATAAAAACCCAAGGGTTTTTAAACACAACCTGATATTAATTAAGGTCTCTTTCCTCCTATGTTTTCAAAGTGATTACTAAGTTTAAATATAAGATTTATGTGTTAAACATGCTTTTATATTTCATCTTGCAATCAGAAATGATCTTTCTAATTCATTTAAATCTATTCAATTTTGATATATTTATCATATAAAGTATTCATAACTTCTGTCAATTTCAAATTTATTAATCAATATAGCTATTATCTACAATTATTCCATCAATAATTGAGTACCTATTGTGGATTTAGTTACATTAGGTAGTAAGTGAAAGTGCCTGACTCGTGTCTACTCTTTGCAACCCCAAGGACTGTAGCCTGCCAGGCCCCTCTGTTGAGGGAATTCTCCAGGCCAGAATACTGCAATGTATAGCTCTTCCCTTGGTCTCCTGCATTGCAGGTGGATTCTTTACCATCTGAGCTACCAGGGAAGCCCATATTAGGTAGTAAGGAGACCACAATGGCTCAAAGTGGTTCTTATCTTCTTGGAATTCATAGGCTAGAGCAGGAGACATGTATAACCAAACAATCACAATTTAATTAGATAAATGCTGGTAGAAAGATGTGCTCGCTGAATACAGCCAAAGGACAGTTCACAGAGGTAGTGATGCATGGGTAAAATTGGCTAACTGAAGTCTTCAGACAGAAGACTGAGTCTGTGAAAGAAAAGTTGAAGGAAGAAGAAATGGCCATGTGCAAAGGCATAGCTACTTAAAATACAGGTTCAAGGAGAGAGACTCTATTTTGACCCTGATATACCAATTGACATTCTTTGGATGTCTTTATCAGCTGCATATTCACCTTATTACCCAACCCGCTGTTCTTTATCTGGTTCCCAAAGCCCTCAAAAAAGAATTTGGAAAATGTGGTGTAAAATCATAAAATACACTGTCTATAATAGTCCTTTCATCTAACCGTTGAGTAGCCATAATAAAAATATGAATGTGACCTGACAGATTGTGAGGCTATCATGCTGATTCTCAGGAGCATATTCTTCTAAGTACCCATTATATTCATTATTTAAATGTCATTTTCTAGCATTTCATTGCTTGTCAACATCAAGCTGATTGTTTTATAATTTTTAAAGTTCATTGTCTCTTAATTCAAAACTACAATGAGGTATCACCTCACACTAGTTAGAACAGCCATCATCAAAAAGGACAAATAATAAATGCTGGAGAGGGTGTGGAGAAAAAGGAACCCTTCCACCTGGGAAGACCTAATGGAATATTACTCAGCCATTACAAAGAATGAAACAATGTCATTTGCAGCAACATGGATGGACCTAGAGACTACTATACTAAGTGAAGTAAGTCAAGAAGAGAAAGACAAATGCCATATGATATCACTTATGTGTGGAATGTAAAATATGATATAAATGAAATTATCCATGAAACAGAAACAGACTAACAGACATAGAAGATCGACTTCTGGTTGTCAAGGGGTAGGGGAAGGGGAGGGGTTGATTGGGAGTTTGGGATTTGCAGATGCAAACTATAAATGGGTAAACAATAAAGCCCTACTATTTGGCACAGAGAACTATATTCAATATCCTATAATAAACCATAATAGAAAAGAATATGAAAAATTACATATATATTTATATATAACTGAGTCACTTTGTTATACAGCAGAAACTGACACAACATTGTAAATCAACTATACTTTGATAAAATTCATTTTTTAAGAGGAAAAAATTCATCTTCTCTTTACTTTTTAAATGTTAACATAATGCTTCTTATCTCCTTATATGACATCACTAATCCCCTTCCCAAGTTTTCTCCAAGACTACCACCAGGAGCTCTTTCAATGGGAGGACAAATAAGATTTTAATTGCTATTAGTTAGAAGAACACATTCCTGTTGACTAGAAAGAGGGGCTATGTATCCAAATAGAGGTTAGACATTGGAATCATATGACAGCACTTCCAGCAAATCAGATCTTGGCCTCTGTTACTTACTTTACAACAAAAATATCGTAAGTTGAGACTGCCTCTGAGATAGTCTAGAAGAGAGTCCTGTTCCCATTAAACTCGAATAAATTTTGGTTGGATTGATGTCCTTTCAAAACCCATGATACTTTCCTAAAAACAAGTGATTTGAATGTTTCAGAGAGTGACTGAACTGAACTGAACTTATTCATCTGTGGCTTTCTAATAAATTTCTGTACATAAGTAAAGAAGTGGCTCTCTATTTTTGACTTGTAAGTCATGGCAATGGCAGTGGAAGGGTTAAGAAGGTGAGCTGAGATCTGTTTCATTGCTTTTTGGTAATTGTTTTTTTGTTTTGTTTTGTTTGGTGACTAAACAAGGTAATATACCTAGCGTGTTTAAGTGAGAAAGCAAAAATAATGTTTATTTACTTTTCTGAAACTGCACCCTAAATCTATGCAAATCTCCAATTTGCATCACTCACAAGCCTCCCTATATTTTGGCAAATTTTAACTAGAGCTAAATAATTGGCATATATTTATATTCAATTATAATCAAATGTAAAGACATGTATGCGAAACACAGACTTTGCTCAAAGCTCTCTTTATAGATGAAATGTGATTGTAGAATTGACAGTAAATAATTTGCTGAGGGCAAAAGTGGTTGGTCATCTCATTGCCTATATTCTTTGGCCCATTGGTGACACTGATTATATTTCAAGATTTTGAATCCTATAAGTGAACATTTTACTCAAGAAGCATCTTTCAGTTCAGTTCTGTTGCTCAGTTGTGTCCAACTCTTTGTGACCTCATGAACCGCAGCACGCCAGGCCTCCCTGTCCATCACCAACTCCCAGAGTTTACCCAAACTCATGTCCATCGAGTCGGTGATGCCATCAAACCATCTCATCCTCTGTTGTTCCCTTCTCCTCCTGCCCTCAATCTTTCCCAGCATCAGGGTCTTTTCAAATGAGTCAGCTCTTTGCATCAGGTGGCCAAAGTACTGGAGTTTCAGTCTTTACCCAGGGCAAAAATAAATGTGCTACCTAGAACTAATAAAGCTGTTCATGAGTTTTAACAAAGAGCAAATGCAAATGATAAAAAAAAAATCCATTATTTATCAGCAGTAAATCCAGTCTTTTTTGGTAAAACAGATTTCACACAAGCTCTACTTTGATACAAAGTGTCAGTCCTCTCTACTATATAATCAAGGGAATTTTGTGTTGGGAAGAAAACTTCTCATCTTTGTAAAGGACAGTTGGAGGAGAGGTAAGGAAAAACAAGACAGATCGTGGATGAGGATTCAGTGTAAGGGTATGAACTGAACGCATTTTAACCATTGTTCTAAAAAGACTGATATGAGAAAAGGCTGTGTTTTGAATCAAGTGGAGTCGGATTTCCAATTTTAGAATATTTCCAAATTTGGTAATAACATGCATTATTCTGAAAATGAAGGCAGAAATACAAAATATCCATGAAGAATTCTGAATAAAATTCACCTACTGCTTTTCACATTTCATGGCTTTCTACATGAATCTATCAGCTTGTGTTTTTCAACTTCTCTGACTAAAAGAAACTTTAACAAACTTATTTAATAATGATGAATTTAATCAACTTTTAGGTGAAATTTCTTAGTGAGAGAGCCAGAGTGTGATTAGATTGTCCCTAAATTTTACTTTTTACATCAAAATGAACAAAAGTACAAAAGTTGAAATCCAACAACAGTGAAAAAAACCTTCAGAGGGATGAAAATGGTTATGTTTCACAGATGGGATTTATATTTGTATATATTTATATCTTTTCTACCTGGCAAATTTAGCTGTAAGATAGAAATTCAGACATAGTTTCTGAATGGTGGGGAAAGTCTAAAATATGACCAACTCTACTGAGTGGAATTACGGTTTTGAAAAATTATACTTTAAGGTCAGGAGGTTTCTTTCTCTTCTGAAGTTAGCTCTCTGAAGCAAGTGCCATTACACATATTAAAACAATAATTATGAAAGTTTTGTACTGTCATAAAAACTCATACTTAATTTGCTCCTCATAACTGCTCTGGCCTGGTCTACTTGTCATCTTAGTCACCACTTATTGTATGATTTGAGAGTAATGTTAAGGACCATAAACATGTTGAGAATGGTAACACATGGGCTAGTTTTCGTGAAGAACTGACGTTAAGAGAGAAGAAAGACACTGAAAATATCAGGCAGATAAACAAAATATTGTGTTTAACTTCCTTCAGAGTCCCATGGACTGTAAGGAAATCAAACCAGTCCATCTTAAAGGAAATCAACCCTGAATATTCATTCGAAGACTGCTGGCTGAAGCTGAAGCTTCATTGGAAATGACCCTGATGCTGGGAAAGACTGAAGGCAAAAGAAGAAGAGGGCAGCAGAGGATGTGATAGTTAGTGAGCATCACCGATTCAATGCACACGAATTCGAGCAAACTGGGAGAGACTGGAAGACAGAGGAGTCTGGCGTGCTGCAGTCCATGGGGTTGCAAAGAGTTGGACATGAGAGCGACTGAACAACAACAAGGAATGGGCGTACTGTGAGCAGACTCATAACACCTTCCTCCCCAACGCAATGGCTAGCCACGAAATGAACATGCTCATGACGCGTGTGGTAGCATTTCACCTGGGAAACAGTTCACATAAGGAAGCATTAGTTCAGTACTTTTGCTCCACCCCAGATATTTTACTGACAGTTCCCAGCAAGGAATGCAGAAAGAATGGAGAGGAGAAAGAAAATCACGAAGACAAAGACGTCTTGGTGATAGGATCTTGAGGAAAAAAAAAATAAACAGACTAAAGAGGCTCTGTAGAGTTCAGGAGTTTGGACTTTCAACCTGGAAACTGAGTATATGTTGACCATAGAGAACTCACCTGTCAGTTTCATTATAAAATCCTTTCCTATCACCGTCGTGGTGAACTGTCAGAAAGGAAATGTAAACACCTTCCTCAAGAAGTACAATAAAGAATTGTTCCTTATAATTAAGTTCTGTTCAGCCCATTTCAATTCTCCTCAAAGATAATATTCATGCCATACACACACACACAAACTTCTTTTTTTTAATCACTCTCCTCCTGTCCCTCTTACACCTTGCTTTGAAACTGACTGGTGCTTTGTAACTCCAGTCATTTCTCACATGTTGGGCCGACCAGAGGTTTTAGATATTAAATCATTTGGTCTGTCAATCTCTGTAGGAAGTACCCTCAATGTCTTTAAAATGCTATTTAAAGAGGGCCATCTGCAATAAGAACGATCATTACATGATGATAAACAGTACTGGGTCACAGATGGAGAAAGTAATAGTATCTCAGAGCCATTTTCATGTTAATATTATAGATTACATATTAAAGACGTGCCAGTAATGAAGCAAAAAACAAAGGGGGCCATTGGAGAAGAACAGCTATGTTATTGAAAGCAATCATATAATAAGCAGAATGGCCCCAGTCCATCTGCTTTTAAAGCTCATGATACTTAGGCTGTTAGGACCAGTCCATGTCCATAGAGGTGCTATTGTGAGTTAACAAGGAAGTGGGAAAAGCTAATATAAATGAAACTATTGTCAACAATTTTAAAAAAACTTTGTTAATTTTTTTTCCCCTCAAAAAAGAAATCTAATGCTCTCAGACAGTTCCAGTGAGAGAATAGACACTTTTCCTCCTCGGTTGCTCCTTCAGCCTTGTTCTACTTCGGATACTTGGTCTTTTACTTACTCACCCTCTGAAATCCTTCCCATTCTAAAGCCTTTTCTTTAGGGCATTAAAGAAGAGTTATGCCAACTTGAGATATTTACTGTTTGCATACAAAAACACAAATTGTTAAATACACAGATACTTGTGAGAAAGAGGCAAACATTTCAGCTGGTTCTTTCAGCCTTAGACGCATCTAAGGGATATACAGGAAGGTAACATGCACACCGACACACATAATACGTATATAGTTACATAAGCACAAAATCATGTAACAAGTGGAGAAAATATTGGAAAAATACCTCAACTGCTACCTTTCGAAATAATTAACGATCACATAAGCACTATACAATACATGACTAGTTGAGAGTGGTTAACTTTTCACAGCTGGGATTTGTGTTTGTTTCATAATGGTAATTTATGCACATCACGACTGTGGAGAGACTAGAAGAGAAGCATAAACTACTGGGCTCACAGTCTTAAACAGAGGCTTTTAGATATTGATTTTCATTAATGCTCTCCTCTAAAATGGTTTCAGTCTTTTGTGCATCCCAAATTAAAACTTTATCCTTCAGTTTTGCAATTTGGATCTGGTGAGGAGATAAAGAAGGAAGAAGAAAAAGTTTATGATTCAGGGGCATAATAAACTCCAGCTGGCATATCATGAGCCTAGTTCTGTCAAAATAAATAAATGATCAAAAATAATCTTATTAAAAAGCAAAATCATATTGGGACTTTGGAAAATAAATTTAGGTGAAACAAGTGAAATGAAAATAGGAGGGATATTAAAATTCAGAACCGGATTGATTATGTATTAGCCAGATCAAAGCCTCTGGGTGGTAATGAGCCACTGAGCAGGGATTACCACCTGTCCTGTGCAACTAGCAGCTGGACTCACAAAGAACAGCTGGACAAGAACACATATAAAATTAGCCTGTAGAAGCAGAAGCTAAGTTTTTTCACCTGCTTCTCAGTTCAGCATCTTTATCACTCATGCCAGAAATAAAAAGCTTTTCATATTTTGATGCTGTTTTTGCCTTTGGGAAAACCCAGCTTTGAACACCAATATTCCCAGCTGCTTGCTACCAAGTAACAGGGATTGTCTTCTCAACCTGATAAGCTAAGAAGTCAGGTGCACTGGGGCTTTTGTGTCACCGCCTCATTTCTTGTACTCTGATAGTTAAGCCATGGCTAGTTCTTTTGAAGGGCAGGAGAAGCACAACTTCTAGACAAAAACTACATTAGCAAAAGTCATTTACCTCTATATGCCTATTCCTATATTGACATTTCATCGGAGCCTATTTAGAATGACAACAGATATGCACACCTGGATGGCTTATCACATCATTTTGATTCAAGATGGTATGTTGAAAAATGAGGCATGTGACAATCTTTATTTGGTGCTCTAAATTGTTTTTGTTTTCAAGCAACCTGTTTTGAGTGGCATCATGGCACAAGTGAATGGGTAAGTCCCAAACAATCCACTACCTTGCTGTTCAAAGTGCAGTTTGTAGACCAGCAGTAGCACCACCGAGGTAGTGATTAGAAACACAGAATCTCAGATCTCTCTCTAACCTGGCTGAGTCTGAGTCTGGGTTTTAACAAGGGTCTCAGGCAATTTTTGTGCACACGAGTATTTGAGAATAACATTTCTCTGTGTTCAATGAGGACTTCTCTTTCTTTGTTCAATTTGTACTGGGATGCTTTTATTTGAATAGTACATTTTAGCACAAACCAGTGCCTAGGAAGACTGTGTATTAAAGCAACTAATACTTATGGTATGTTTGCTATGTTTCAGTGTAGCCCATACAGATCGCACATAAAGAGGAAGTTCAACATAAGAGTATTATATAGGAGGCTTCATGATATTAGGACATCTGGATATCTGTATAACGAAATAGCTTTTTTTTCCCCATTAAACTCTCCTCTGAAAGTTTATCTGTCTGTCAAAGGAACTGGGAATAGAAACTTTCTACTCCCTCAATGCAAGGTAAAAGGCAGAAGAAGAAGGGAACGAGGAACAAGATGGGAAAGGGGAGAGGTGGAAGGGGAGAGAGAGACAGACAGAGAGACAGAGGGAGGGAACACAGAAGAGAAAGAGAAGACACTGCAGCTGGAAAGTAACTGGTATCAGGCACTCTGTAAAGCATATTGGCAATAGCATGCCTTAGGAAGTTGATGTGGAATCCTTATTTCAAATCTGCGCTGGGTTCAACCACAGAGAGATCAAGAATTCTCATCAATGAGCATTAAAAGTTCTGACACAAGAAAGCAATGTATATGGCTCAGGTGGCAATGAAGCACAATGAAGAGGATCCCTAATAACTGGATACCGGGAAAGAAGTGTAATTTATAGCAGGATCAGGAGACGAACTCTTTTTTAAGAAAATATTTATTTTCATTGGTTTGTGAAATTTATTTTCATTGGTTTCACTTGGCTATGCCAGGTTTTAGTTGTGGCATGTGAGACCCAGCTTTTCAACCAGGGGTCAAACCTGGGTCCCCTGCATTGGGAGCATGGAGTCTTAGTCACTGGGCCACCAGGGAAGTCCCAGGATAAAAATCTCTTTTTCTAAATTGTCTAGCTCTTGCTAAGGAGTATCAGAATGCTTTGGTATGCACTTAGTCATACAGACATTTACTTATGTGTTTATGTAATTTTTTAGTTATATATTTTTATATCCAATCAGGCTTCCATTAAGTGCATCAGTTCAGTTCAGCTGCTCAGTCATGTCCGATTCTGCGACCCCATGAATCTCAGCACGCCAGGCCTCCCTGTCCATCACCAACTCTTGGAGTTCACTCAGACTTACGTCCATCAAGTCAGTGATGCCATCAAGCCATCTCATCCTCTGTCGTCCCCTTCTCCTCCTACCCTCAATCCCTCCCAGCATCAGAGTCTTTTCCAATGAGTCAACTCTTCGCATGAGGTGGCCAAAGTACTGGAGTTTCAGCTTTAGCATCATTCCTTCCCAGAGAAGGCAATGGCACTCCACTCCAGTACTCTTGCCTGGAAAATCCCATGGACGGAGGAGCCTAGTAGGCTACAGTCCATGGGGTCGCTAAGAGTCAGACACGACTGAGCGACTTCACTTTCTCTTTTCACTTTCATGCATTGGAGAAGGAAATGGCAACCCACTCCAGTGTTCTTGCCTGGAGAATCCCAGGGATGGGGGAGCCTGGTGGGCTGCCATCTATGGGGTTGCACAGAGTCGGACACGACTGAAGCGACTTAGCAGCAGCAGCAGCAGTATCATTCCTTCCAAAGAAATCCCAGGGCTGATCTCCTTCAGAATGGACTGGTTGGATCTCTTTGCAGTCCAAGGGACTCTCAAGAGTGTTCTCCAACACCACAGTTCAAACGCATCAATTCTTCACAGTCCAACTCTCACATCCATACATGACCACAGGAAAAACCATAGCCTTGACTAGATGGACCTTAGTCAGCAAAGTAATGTCTCTGCTTTTGAGTATGCTATCTAGGTTGCATAGCCAACAGTAAATAATTCTCACTTATATAGCATGAGTTCAGTCATTCTCAATCTTTTCTGATGCCTTCAAACCTCCAGTTAAGGACTCCCTCAAATATCCTAATCAAAGACAGTGATTAAGAATTCCTTCTGATAGACAAATGTCTCAACCAGGCAGGCAGTCTTCAAAATGGTAACTAGTGTCAGAATTCTAGTATTCAAAAAAAGACATTTTGGTAAGCTAAAAGACTGAAGGAGAGAAATGGATTACTTCAGAGAAGCTGGAAGAACAGTGGGAGTGAAAGCAAAGGAAAAAGGGAGAGGAGCAAGATTTCAGAGGCAATGGGGTGGTAAGACGTATAATGGTTTGAACTGGGACACTAGTCAGGGAACAGAGCATTAAAAGAACAGGAGAGGGTTTTTCTTACTCACTGAGTAGAAAATTTCATATACCTTAGACAAGCATTTCACTAGGTACGCCTGTGGGTATCACCAATTGGGTTTGCTAAAAAGGTTGTTTGACTTTCAGTTCAGTTCAGTTCAGTCACTCAGTCGTGTCTGACTCTTTGCGACCCCATGAATCGCAGCATGTCAGGTCTCCCTGTCCATCACCATCTCCCATTACTTTGCCAACAAATGTCCATCTAGTCAAGGCTATGGTTTTTCCAGTAGTCATGTATGGATGTGAGAGTTGGACTGTGAAGAAAGCTGAGCACCGAAGAATCGATGCTTTTGAACTGCGGTGTTGGAGAAGACTCTTGAGAGTCCCTTGGACTGCAAGGAGATCCAATCAGTCCATTCTAAAGGAGATCAGCCCTGGGATTTCTTTGGAAGGAATGATGCTAAAGCTGAAACTCCAGTACTTTGGCCACCTCATGCGAAGAGTTGACTCATTGGAAAAAGACTCTGATGCTGGGAGGGATTGAGGGCAGGAGGAGAAGGGGACGACAGAGGATGAGATAGCTGGATGGCATCACTGACTTGATGGACGTGAGTTTGAATGAACTCCGGGAGATGGTGATGGACAGGGAGGCCCGGCATTAAGTAAAAATAAAAGAAACATTTTTCATTTTCATGACGAACTTCAGTGAATAATGTATTCAGTAACTGAATGAACTTTTGGGCCAACCCAATACTTACAGCAGGTAAGATATTTGGTTCCTTTAATCTTTTTCAAAGGCTTGAAATCCAGGTGCAGACAGGAATGACAAAGCCTTTCCTTTCACTCCTTGTAAGATAAAGCTGGTCAACTGAGTGAATTTCATGTCAGCTGAAGGAAGCAATGTGGGTAGGTTGCCAAAAATTTATCAGATTAATCAAGTACAATCCCATTAAGATAAAGGCTATACCCCTGAACTGAAGACTTATAGAGCCATATAGAGGTGGCTTTTGTCTGGAAAGGACAAAGGAAATGAAAAATATCATCAGTTGTTTGCTACAGAGGCATTAAGACAAACCAAGAGATTTTATGTGTGTGTGCTTTGCCCATTTTTATCAGAAATAATAGGTGATTTTATTACAGTGAATCCTGTTCAAAACATGAAGATTAACTGACAGCTGCCAACTTTGGAGGAAATGTTCCTACCAGTGTCATTAAATTTCTGCTATTCTAATTTATTCAATTAGTCAAATATCTAAAATAAATAATCATTACATGTTTATTATAACTGATAATGCAGACATAATTGTGTTTATTTGGTTGTTTGAAAAGAAAGTGAAAGTGAAGTCGCTCAGTCGTGTCCAGCTCTTGCTCTTTGCGACCCCATGGACTGTAGCCACCAGGCTTCTCCGTCCATGGAATTTTCCAGGTACGAGTACTGGGAGTGGGTTGCCATTTCCTTCTCCAGAGGATATTCCCAACCCAGGGATTGAACCCTGGTCTCCCACATTGGAGGCAGACACTTTACCATCTGAGCCACCAGGGAATCCTATTTGGTTGTTTAGATAGTTTTAAATGGAGAATAAATTCTTATTTTCGTTAGTCTCACACTAAATTTGAAAAGTAAATAAAATCTTTAATCTGCTTCACAGAACACTTAAAAAAAAAAAAGATGGGCAGAAAAACACACGGAGGTTTGAAGACGGGCCTAAGTCCACCCAGCTGTATTCTCTATGAACCTTTGAAGTGTCTTAATTGAAATAAGTGACATTTCCAGGCTTGAGTTAGAAAATGCTGGCTTGAACCTAGGCTCTAACACTGTTTCATGTTGAAAAAAAAAAAATCACCATTATGGTCTGAATGACTCCCGAAAATTCATGTTGCAATCCTAACCACTCCCTACCTGTGTATTAGTAGTTGGGGCCTTTGGGAGGAGATTACATCATAAGGGTGGAGCTCTTACCAGTGGGACTGGTGCTCTTATGAAAGAGATGCCCCACAGAGCCCCCAAGCCCTTTCTTCCTTGTGAGGACATAGCCATACATGCAACCTGGAAGAGAGCCCTCACCTGGCATGCTGGCACCCTACTCTCAGAATTCTAGCCCCCAGAGTTGTAAGCAATAAATTTCTGCTGTTTATATGGGACCCAGGCTGTGGTGTTTTGTTATAGCAGCCCAAACAGGCTAAGACCTCACATTTGTTGTTGTTGTTCATTTGCCCAGTCATATCCGACTCTTTGTGACCCCATGGACTGCAACATACCAGGTCCTCTGTCCTTCACCATCTCCTGGAGTTTGCTCAAATTCATGCCTATGGAATCAGTGATGCCATCCAACCATCTCACCCTCTGTGTCCCTCTTCTCCTCCTGCCCTCAATCTTTCCCAGCATCAGGGTATTTTCCAATGAGTCTGCTCTTTGCATAAGATGGCCAAAGTTTTGGAGCTTTGCCTAAAACAGTGAACAATGCAACCTACCCTACATACTTTATACTGTTTGCTTTTTAAGATTTAATGAGATAATACATATAGTGTACTTTGTAAACTAGAAAATAAATGGTTATTTTTCAGTTTAGTGAGTGATAAAAAAATGCTCCTTAACTCTGTTTACATAATACTGTCACTTGGATTATTTTACTTTTATTTCCTTTTCAGTTATTTAATTATTATTCTTTTATTCAAATTTTTT
Organism: Capra hircus; assembly: GCF_001704415.2. NCBI lineage: Eukaryota > Metazoa > Chordata > Mammalia > Artiodactyla > Bovidae > Capra > Capra hircus. Next base: position 38,536,172 of record NW_017189516.1, on the reverse strand, counting down.
GACTTTTTCCCTTGAAGTACAGATAAATAGGTAACGTCTTTGGCAATGATGGTAATAATGAGATTATACCTAATTCTGAAATTAGCTCAAAATTACCTTAGGCACATTCTGACTCTCCAAATACAGAAACGGTGGGTATGTCAAATAAATAAAACTCGAAAATGGTTTGATTATTCAAAGTTCTTCAATTTTTAGTGTACTATTTTATACTTACACATGTTATTATACTACAGGACTGTAAAACACCATCACAGTAGTCTCTTAGCATTTGTGTGGTCTCCACCAGCCTAGTACAGTGGCTAGAAATACTTGTTGAACAAGTGAAAATAATACTTTTAGAAAGGTGTTCCTCTGAATAAATGTTCATTCTTGATGCTTCTATCCTATGTATCTGATCTGTAGATTGTAATCAGAAATGACCTAAATTCTCTGAAAAAGATAAATGTTAGATTCTTTCACCATATAAAACCTTGAAAAGTAACTAGGCAAAACAAACAAAAAAAAAAAAACAACAAACAAACCAACAACCTAAAATGAGACTAACCAGCTTTACTTGAGAAAAGGTAGACTATGAACTGGGTGCTCAGTTACTAAGTTCAGTCCGACTCTTTGTGACTCCATAGACTGTAGCGCAACAGGCTTTTCTGTCCATGGGATTTCCCAGGCAAGAATACTGGAGTGGGTTGCCATTTCCTTCTCCAGGGGATCTTCCTGACCCAGGGATCTAATCCGCGTCTCCTGCATTTCCTGGCATTGGCAGGAGATTCTTTACTAGTGAGCCACCTGGGTAATATGTTGATTTTTACAAATTAGTCCTTTCAAAAACCCAAAAGATACCAAATTTTTGCAGACTCATAGACTTAGAAAACAAATTTATGGTTGCCAAAGTGGAAAGGTGGGAATAAATTGGGAGTTTGGGATTGACATATACACACTACTATATATAAAACAGACAACCAACAAGGACCTACTGTATAGCATAGGGAACTCTGCTCAGTATCCTATAATAACTTAAATGGGAAAATAATTTGAAAAAGAATAGATACATGTATAACTGGACCACTTTGCAGTACACCTGAAACACAGTATTGTTAATCAGCTTTAAAGAAAGACAGTGCTAAGTCACATCTGACTCTTGCAACCCTATGGACTAAAGCCTGCCAGGATCCTCTGTCCATGGGGTTCTCTAGGCAAGAATATTGGAGTGGGTTGCCATTTCCTTCTCCAGGGGATCTTCCTGACCCAGGAATTGCTGGAGACCCTTGTCTCCAGTATTGCAAGCAGATTCTTAACCGACTGAGCTATGCTGGAAGCCCTACCAATATAAAATAAAAATTAAAAGTACAAACTCCCAGTTACAAGTAAAGTAAGTATTAGGGATGTAATGTATATTACATGTGAAAGCTTTGAGAGTAAATTGTAAGAGTCCTCATCACAAGGAAATTTTTTTCTATTTCTTTACTTTTATATCTATATGAGATGATAGATGTTCACTAAATTAATTATGATAATGATTTCATGATGTGTGTACGTCAAATCATTATGCTATATACTTTATACAGCGCTGTATATCAGTTATATCTCAATAAAACTGAAAGAAAAAAGACACTAAGTTCCTCATGTTGATGAATGGCAGAGGCCATCACAATATTGTAAAGTAATTATCCTCCAATTAAAACAAATAAACTAAAAATAATATCTAGAGAAAAGCAAACATAAAAGCATGATATTCTAGCTGTTCACAGACTTGGGTGTTTTAAATTTTAAACTTAAAAAATATATATAGTATCATTTATTTTTCTAGGCTCCAAAATCACTGCAGATGGTGACTGCAGCCATGAAATTAAAAGACGCTTACTCCTTGGAAGAAAAGTTATGACCAATTTAGACAGCATATTCAAAAGCAGAGACATTACTTTGCCAACTAAGGTCCGTCTAGTCAAGGCTATGGTTTTTCCAGTAGTCCTGTATGGATGTGAGAGTTGGACTGTGAAGAAGGCTGAGTGCCGAAGAATTGATGCGTTTGAAATGTGGTGTTGGAGAAGACTCTTGAGAGTCCCTTGGACTGCAAGGAAATCCAACCAATCCATTCTGAAGGAGATCAACCCTGGGATTTCTTTGAAAGGAATAATGCTAAAGCTGAAGCTCCAGTACTTTGGCCACCTCATGCAAAGAGTTGACTCATTGGAAAAGACTCTGATGCTGGGAGAGATTGGGGGCAGGAGGAGAAGGGGACGACCCAGGATGAGATGGCTGGATGGCATCACTGACTCGATGGACGTGAGTCTGAGTGAACTCCGGGAGATGGTGATGGACAGGGAGGCCTGGCGTGCTGCGATTCATGGGGTCGCAAAGAGTCAGACACGACTGAGTGACTGAACTGAACTGAACTGATCATTTATTGATACATGATAAAATAACAAATTCATATTCAAGTGTGAGTCAAAATAAGTAAACGTCAAATATAAATGAATTTTTTATTTAAAATTTGAATTGTATCTGTGCTATCATGCTTTTTATTAGTTTGGAATAAAAGTTGCAAACTAGCAATCTTTGGTCTAAATTTGGCATGTACACATTTTGTTGTTGCTGCTGCTGCTAAGTTGCTTAAGTCGTGTCTGACTCTGTGCAACCCCATAGACGGCAGCCCGCCAGGCTCCTCTGTCCATGGGATTTTCCAGGCAAGAGTACTGGAGTGGGTTGCCATTGCCTTTTCCGACACATTTTGTTGAGCCCACTCAATTTTTGTTTGTTTGAATTACTCAACACTTAAATATTCAGGTGTGTTTTTTTTAACAGTGATCCAAAGTTTTGACTTCTCATTTAAAGGGAATGATTTAGCTATACTAGGTGCCCTTCCTTACATGGTAATAATTGGCCAGAGCTGACATTCACCAGTCTTAAAGGGGCATGCACTCTGCAGTCCCCACTGGTTTTCATGATCTTACACTTGGCCAGTCTTGTTTATTTACATTAGCAAGCTAGCCTGTACTCAATCTGCAACCTCTGGTTAGATCAGCAAGGCTTGACCATAGCCATCTCGGACTATCTTATCCTGCTTTAACTAACACTGTCACACGAAGAAAATGAAAACTGGAATAGCCCTATAATCTTTAAGAAATTGACTTTAATTATTAAGTTTCCCTTGAGGAAAACTTCAGGAGCAGATCATGCCACAGGCAGAAACACCAATTTTACATAAACTCTTCCAGAGAAGAGAAGAGGCAATACTTCCTGACTTCCTTTTACAAGACTGATACCAAAGCTTGATAAGTATTACAGACCAGTATCACTAGTGAACATGTACGCAATAATCCTAAACAAAATATTAGCAAATCAAATCCAAAAATAAATGTTTTAGAGTCATACATCACAACAAAGTTAGGATTACTTCAAGAATGGAAGTGGTGCTGGGCCAACTGAATATTTATGCTTTAAAAAATGAAACAATTCGTATCCACAAGTGACAAACACACAAAAAGCAATTCCAGGTGGACAATATATCTAAGTTTGAAAGATAACAAAATTAAGCTTCTCAAAGACAAGAGAAAATATTCATGATATTGGGTTAGGTAAAGATTTCTTAAATAGGACACAAAAAGAATTAGTGATAAAGAAAGTTATATATTGGAAAGATCTTATATACATCAAAAGATACAATTAAGAGAATTACAAAGGAAACTATACAATGAGAGAAGATATTTGTGACACATATAGTTCACAAAGGGTTGTAACCCAGAACATGTTAAAAAAAAAAAAAACACAACTCCAACAAATCAGTAATAAAGAGGATGAACCAATTAAAAAAGTAGGCAAGTGATTGAACAGACACTTCACACAAGAAGATACCCTAAATGGCCAATGATACTTGTAAAAACATTCAATCTCATAAGTAATCAGAGGAATGCAAATTAAAACCATTTGAGATTTTATTATACTACACACTCATTGCAATGGCTAAAATTTTAAAGACTGACTATATCAGTATTGTTGAGATATGAAACTGTTACTTCCTGTATGGTTAGTGGGAGTTTAAGCTGGTACAACCACTTTGAAGAAGTGTCTGGAAATATCTACTAAAACTCAGCATATCCATGCCCTCATCATGGGCAATTTTACTCTCAGATATATACCCAACATAAAAGCGTGCACATGTGCACCAAAATACACATGAAAGAATGCTCATAGAAGCATTAATTTATAATGTCTCCAAACTGGAAAAGAACCAAAATGTCCATCACCAATATAATAGATATATAAATCATGGTATATTTTTATAATACCACATCAGATACTTTTGAATTGTGGTGCTGGAGAAAACTCTTGAGAGTCCCTTGGACTGCAAGGAGATCAAACCAGTCAATCCTAAAGGAAATCAACCGTGAATATTCTTTGGAAGGACTGATGCTGAAGCTGAAGCTCCAATACTTTGGCCACCTGATGTGAAGAGCCGACTCATGAAAAGACCTGATGCTGGGGAAGATCGAGGGCAGGAGGGGAAGGAGGTGACAGAGGATGAAATGGTGAATGATATCACCAAATAAATGGACATGAGTTTGAGCAAACCCCAAGAGATAGTGAAGGACAGGGAAGTCTGACGTGCTGTAGTCCATGGGGTCACAAAGAATCGGACACGACTTAGTGACCGAGCAACAACGACAGTCACATAGCAGTGAAAATGAATGACAGCTACATGGAACTATGTGAGTTCATCTCATAAACAAAATGTTGAGTCATGGACACAAAAGTTTATATACTATATGGTTCCATTTTTAGAGTTCAAAAACGGGCAAAGCTAAACCATGGTAGTAATAAACAAGGTAGTGGTTACCTTTAGGATAAGGGAGGAGTAGTGACTGGGAGAGAGCACAGGGGTGAAGTGGTGGTTTCCAAAGTATTAGTAATGCATTATTTTTCCTTGTAACACTTTTATTTTGAAATTTTCAAATCTACCAAAATGTTAAAAGAACACCCATAAACCATTCACCTAGATACCATATTTGCTTCTATTCTCTCTCTCATAGATAGAACGTGTCCATTTTTTGATGATTGCATTGCACTGAACACTTGCCATTTTTGTATACTTTCTGAATGGGTTATTCTTCAAGTAAAAAAAAAAAAATCTGATTTAAACAACTTGTTTTGAAAATGCCCTTGAAAACAATGCATTGGACACAACATATTAATCAAATAGTATTGCCTAATGGTTTGTTGTTGTTTTGCAGCATTTAGAAAAAGCTACACTATATTTTCAGATCCATTTACTGAACTAAGATACTTTAATGTGATAATAAGGCTTAGATTAAAATCAGTGTCATAGCCTCACCTGGTGGTTGTTTTTCATAGCCATATTTTATATCTCCATCTGTATTATATGAAGCTTCCCTTGTGGCTCAGATGGTAAAGCATCTGCCTACAATGTGGGAGACCCAGGTTCGATCCCTGGGTTGGGACGTTCCTCTGGAGAAGGAAATGGCAACCCACTTCTTGCCTGGAAAATCCCATGGACGGAGAAGCCTGGTAGGCTACAGTCCATGGGGTCACAAAGAGTCGGACACAACTGAGTGACTTCACTTCACTTCTGTATTATATGGTTTCCCAGGTGGCTCAATGGTAAATAATCTGCCTGCCAATGCAGGAGATGCAGGGGACATAGGTTTGATCCCTGGGTCAGGAAGATGCCCTGAAGTAGGAAATGGCAACCCATTCCAGTATTCTTGCTTGGAAAATTCCATAGACAGAGGAGCCTGGTGGGTTATAGCCCATGGGTTCGCAGAGTTGGACACAACTGAGCACACATGCATGTTGTATTACATGAGATCAAACATTTCTGCAAGCTTGCTGCTTTCAGGATGTATGTTGGACGGGACTGTTTAGGCTGCAGAGTAAAACACAGGGCAGGGTTCTGAGGGTTGGTGTAAGCACAGGGTGGATAGCAAATGGTCATATCAGTAAAGTGACTACATAAAACACAGTTCTGACACTCAAATGGTTAAATCAGCAACCTAAGGAAATGACATAATAGTGTATTTTCCAAAGTTTAGGTGAAAATTAGAATTATTGGCCTGGGGATGAAAGTGACATGATTATAAACATTTCTCCTTTGTATTGCTTACCAGCAGGGATGAATTAACAACACGGTGCAACAGTACAAGCTTTCAGATTAGAGAGAAATGATTTATGTCCCAACTTTAAATCCATGGTCAGTGATCTTAGGTAAATCAAAACATCTTAGAGCCTCAGTTTCCACATGGGAGGAAAAATGAAGGTAACTGTATATGCTATTCAGATCCTTCATGGGACATGGCAAGAATCAAATGGGATAACAGATGAGAAAGGGATTTATAAAATGCTATATAAACACATGGGATGACTCGTCAATTCCCTACTTGCACATGCCTTCTGTTCCAACAACCATGGCTTGGTAGAAGGACCATGGGACCAGGTGTCAGAAGATCTGGTTTTCTAGGCCAGTTTAGCCATCTTACCAAAATTACTTTCCCCTTTGTACTTTAGTTTTGTTATCTATAAGATGAAAATTTGGGGTTGGATTATCTCTAAGATTCTTTCTTCCCCTTACATTTCATGATTTTATCTTTTCACCCTTGAGTAAACCCATTTCTGCAGTCATATTAACTGACTGTAGATACCAGCCTAATGACACATTATAGAAGTGTGCTATCAGAGATAAGTTAAAGGACAAGGCTTCAATCCTAGAGTCTTTGGAGGAAACCTGATTCCTTAAATGATAATAGCAGAAAATGATCAGTGAAGAAAGGTAAGAATTACTTAGTTTATGGCATGCTGAATCTATTTCCTAAAGTAGAAATTCCTGTGCTGAGTGAGGTAGTGTTGACCAAATAATGCTGATGTAGGAGATGCTCTTAAAGTGTCCAGTGTGCATGTGTCCTTCAGTGTATTTGTTTCTGCATGTAAGAAACACTGCCAGTAAGCTTGCAATATACTTTCGGGTGTGTGAATTAGTATTGTGTATTGGGAATATATGTAATTGATTCTAATTTTTTTGGCTGCCCTATTTAGGGCAAAATGTGCTAAAATAAATTAAGACCTATACACCAGTCAAAGAAAGGAAGCTCTTCATTATGAATACTGAGAATGAACTTACAAGAGAAATGTAATGTTCATGATGTAATAAATTTATTTGCATTACCTAAAGCTTGAAAGCAGAAGCCAGTGTTAAGCATACTCAGGAGCATGTGTTCTGGGCATGAGAAAAACAATCCAAAAAATGATCATCTTCACTGGGAAGCATTACAAAGTTTGGTAACTCTTCAATATGTCCCTGAGGACAGAGAAGTGATTTAAGATCACAAGAAGCTATTAAGAACATATTGCTGAGGTATTAAACATTTCACATGGACTATCCATAAAAAGGTGGGAAATCTCCTTCCTGAAATCAGAATAGATTCTTGTCGAGGAATGGTTTCAGTTCAGCTCTGCCATGGGAATAAACTGAATGACTGCCCTACAATTGAATACTTCTTTACACCATTTTGTAAATTCTGTATCTATAAGTATGGCACAAAAAAAATAAGACTGATAGCTTGAGGAGTCCTGGTTGTGAAAAACTACTGTAAAAAAAAGGCCCAACATTTTTTCATTTTCAAAAAGCTAACAGTAACCTATTTTTTAATCCAATGGATGATGGCTTCAGTAAAGACAATTTTGTCACAAAGATTTTTATGGAGACCTGCAGTATACTGAGCGGTTCTCCTGAGAAAACTGTTTACTGCTCCCTTTATAGTGGGTCAAGAGACTCTGAGTTTCAGCAGAGAACTATTTTATAGGCATCTTTCTAAACCCATGTGAAGGCAGATAAGCAGGTCCTAATGCTAGACAGAGCTACTTTGAGCTAACTGGAGGAATTACGCTAAGACAACTGGCAAGAAATAACAGGGCTCACAAATGCAATCATTGCTCACAGGAACTTTATCCATCATATTCCCAGTGCCAAGTCACCAACATTTTCTCATTTCATCCTAATGGTTGAACTTTCTTATTGGCATCAGGCTTTTCATATTCCTTTAGGATTCATACTCCATATGTGGACTAGCATGGCTCCAAATTGGATTAAACCTCAGAGCACTAGAGGTCAAGTAAGGTCTTTCTAAACTATGAGCTATTCTTAATCATTTGAGTTTCTATGTCAAAACACATCCTTTGGCATTTAGAGAGTGGTCTACTCTGAAGAAAATCAATCTTTTCTAGCGTCTGTACTTAACTTTTCTGCCCCCTGTATATAAAGGGAGCATGGCCACTTGAAAATGCTAATGTCTCAGCCAGGTAAATTAATTGATGGAAAACTGGAGAAAAGGCCCTCAAAATGAAAGTCTATGATATATACTACATCTGTCACTGTACTACCTACATCAGTTTATACCTCACACTTCTCATATGGTGGTAGAATCAGCCTTGTCTGAGGCTCTGTATGCCTAAAAAGGAGAAGAGAGCCAAGGTTAACAATGAGCAAGTGGGAGAGATGCAACCCAAAGGCCATTATCCTCAGTGACAGGGCAAGTGACAAGAAGTGGACGTGAGAGCCCTCTGTGTGGCTTCTTTGGAAACCTGTAGTACAAATAGTCTTTGAATTTATATGTGTAAGATAAAACAGCAGATTATGGAGAAGAAAGATACAACGTTTGGGCGTTATTTCCATTGGGATTCTGTCTGTTAATAGTTTTTGGCTTTGTAAGATCTGTTGAAATAAGAGCTAACTTTGAAATCTTTCCATTACATAAGAGAAAAAGAGAGTAGATGTTGGCACCCTAAGGTCAGCAGTGCTTTTCATAGTAGTCAGGCATGGGTTCCTCCTCAGTTGGTTTGAATCGTCCTTATATAGTACATTGTATGAACATAGACATCTGACTGGCTTGTGCTGCCTCCCAGTCAGGTCATGGCATATGGAAAATCTCAAGTGAAAGTTCTTTTCTGGTTAGCATTTGATGACCAGCTGTGGATTAGGCAAAGGTTGTGCATAGATACGAGTTTGGTGGGCCTCCTGTCTTGGAGCACACAACGGAATATGTGGTTTCTGAGAGTTGCTACCATTCAATGCCACAAAACCACTGGCTTCTCACTGGCTGAATGGCTCAGTTGATCTAGAGTCTCATCCACTGGGATACAGAACTGATCACAGCACAAACACATCCGTAATTGAGAGCCATGTCCTCTGCTCTATTTTGTTTTCTTAGTAGAGGCTAGCTCAGGCTTGTCTCCAAGCATCTTAGTGGAAGAGACAACATCCTGTCCTTATGTGTAACAGGGAAGACAGTTGTGATTCATGGTAAAATGTACAAGGTGCATGCATACCGATCTATATCCAAGCTTGGGGCAACACTTCTAGGTTTGAGCTTTGACATTTTAGTAGAATAAATGAAAAGAAAATTTCATTTGAATTTCATAATTACCTACTACTAGTGTGATTTAGCGGAGAAGGCAATGGCACCCCACTCCAGTACTTTTGCCTGGAAAATCCCATGGGCGGAGGAGCCTGGAAGGCTGCAGTCCATGGGGTCGCGAAGAGTCAGACACAACTGAGCGACTTCACTTTCACTTTTCACTTTCATGCACTGGAGAAGGAAATGGCAACCCACTCCAGTGTTCTTGCCTGGAGAATCCCAGGGACGGGGGAGCCTGGTGGGCTGCCATCTATGGGGTCGCACAGAGTCGGACACAACTGAAGTGACTTCGCAGCAGCAGCAGTGTGATTTAGAAGCAGCTGGTAGGTCAATATGGTGCTCTTTTTTGATGTATTTTTGGTACTAAGAGAAAAACATAAATGCTAGATACACTACTGTTTAATTTTCCCAGACTATTACAATCCAAACAATACATACACACACAGAGACACAGGCATACGAAGTAATAATGTGATAGACACCATTGTTAGAGACTCAGCTAAAGTAACACTTGTTTCTATTTGACTCGCTTGTGAATACTACCTAAAGATGAATGAGAATAACCATTGGCCTATATCCACAACATGGTTCTATTTTTTTTTTTTTCTAAATGAGTTCACTAGTGGATCTTAACAGCATAAATCTACCTTCCATGATTAAATGCAAAAACCGTGAATGCATATAATGCTTTTGGACTGAACCAAGTATTTTCATGAATAAAGATCCTCTTGGTCCACATAGGAAATCGTATTGGTGAGCAGCGGGTTGGCAATGAGTAAATTGCCAGATAAGCTCAGCAGGTCAGATATGTACACCAGAAAAAGATCATGAAATTTAGCTAGTATACTAGTGAAAACACAAATCTGGTGAGGTGACAACCCACACTGCAATTTAAAAGATTCTATACAGACTTAGAAATCTATTACAGTACAATATGCACACAAGGAACATAAATATCTACCAAGAGAGTGTGGTAGGCATTGCCTTTGAAGATTTTCTTTCTTTTTTTTTGGAAAACAAAACACAACAAAACACCTCCTGTTGCCCTGAATGCTAATGATGGGAGACTGTTGCTATGGTGATGCTAATTTCAACACCGTTGTCTGTGGACTTCACATGAACTCCCTGTTTTAACTTCTGCAAATGTCATTTACAAAATGAAAACCCATTAATGATTAGCGAGGGCACAATGTCCCACTTTAATTAGAATAATAACGAATGCTGACACATAAAGTACAGGTTTGTGAATCGCCACTGAGCCTATGGTGTCAAAATTAATTATGACCGATGAGGATACGGTTCTATTTTTTTTAAGGAAGCTTTAGATAGAATAGTTGTATTTTGACTTAAGAGGAATTAAAAACTCTCCATATTTTAATTTGAAGGTTAAAAAAAAAAAAACAGAAAGAACATCTCCCAATAGGACACATAAAAATTTAACTGTATAGAGGAAAACAGACATTGCAACCAAGGGTTAGATATTTCTAACTGAGTAGAACTAAAGAGAAACCAACTAACTGTCAAGTTTTTTAAAAGGGCAGGAAAATGATGGAGATAAGTTGCTTAAATAATTTTTTTTAATTTTTATTTTTACTTTATTTTACTTTACAATACTGTATTGGTTTTTTTAAAAAAATAATTATCTAAGGAAGAGAAGCTGCATATGACAAATATCCTGATGCTGGATATATTTTGATTTGTGTGTTCAAACAGGAAAATAGAGAGAAGACCTAAATCAACTGGAAACAGGAGGGAAAAAATTATTTTCTCTCTGATGGCAAAAGATTAACTTACCTTAAAACAAAGATTTTTTTTTCACCTGCACAAATTTTTCAGTAAAATCTAAAGATGCAAACACTGTTTGCTACAAAGACTGTCTTATTTTTGATGCTCTAAACTGCCATTCTGGGTTATCCTCTAGTCAGTGAAATCATTTTATGCCACTAACACAACCGATCAAATACTGGTGGGGTTTTTACCAGCTGTATAGAAGGAGCCAAACACATTTTCAATATTAGACAAATCTTCCTAAGGAAGTTTCAAACCTCTGGGTTTGGAAAGATATGATGAAGGGAAATGACACCAATTCTCTATACAATAGTCTCTAGAATGATCCTTGAAAAGCTCTTCTGTGTTCTAGATCTTGAGCCTAGCAACATTACAGGGTCTATATAGAACTATCAAATTACCTGTGTTATTGAGGTGAAAGCAGTATCTGTGGTGGCCTTACCGGCCAACCTGACATCAAGCCAAGAGTATTTCACTTGAGAAGATAGCTGCCATCTGTCTTCAAAAGGGTAAAGTAAGAAGTGTGAGCACCTTTGTGTTTAAGTGAACTTGCGTCACTCAACAAAAGGTAGGATACAAATTCTATAAATGATACCTTCTGAATATTATTAGGAAATTTTTAAAAAAAACTGGAAGAAGAAATTACCAATATTGTTCATAGCAGTTGTCTGGGTTGTTATGGGTGATTCAAAATTTTTCTTTATCTTTCTCTGTTTCCACAGCAAACAGTTCGTACCTTTGTGAGGAGAGGCAGAACATATTAAGCTTCCAAAATATGGATCAGACTTCGCATTTCAACTGAGAGATGTAGAGAGCTGCAAAGAGGGAACTCCTGTACTTATAATAAGAAAAAGTCTGGACAGATAAATCAATGACTTTTCATAAACCTATCAGAGAAATGAGGTCATGGGACAAACAACCACTCTGAAGAGGGCTCCCCTGGTGGCTCAGTGGTGAAGAATCTGTCTGCCAGTGCAAGAGTCAAGAGTTCAATCCCTGGTCTGGGAAGACCCCACACGACATGGAGCTACTAAGCTGGTGCACCACAACTACTGAGCCTGTGCTCTAGAGCCCGGCAGCTGCAACTACTGAAGCCTGTGGGCCCTAGAGCCCATGCTCCCCAGGAAGAGAAGCCACTGCAATGAGAAGCCTGCGTAGCGCAACTAGAGAGTAGCCTCCACTTGCCGCAACTAGGAAAAAGCCCGTGCAGCAACAAAGAGCCAGCACAGCCAAAAATAAATAAATAAAATTATAAAAAATCTGAAGAGAGCTGTCCTCAGCAACATACCAGGCCTGAACATTTGGACACCTGGGGCATAAGCCACTAGGTGCTATATAAACTGGTAGAGAGGGAAAACTCCTGGAGGCCATGGGAGGGCATGAGAGTGTGAAGCTCCTGGGGCCATAGTCACAACAGGGTTCCCCACTTTTTGCAGGCTTTTTCCTCCAGGAACAGAATCAGAATCTCACAGGGGGATGGGGAGAATCTAGAGAAAGTCCTCTACCCTGGGAGGTGCTGAGTGGGGAAAGGCCACAGCAGCCAGCCACTGTAAGCTTGCCCAAAGTCTTCTCCCTTAAGGAAGGAAAGGCTTAATCAGCAGAGGAAAGGACATCGCTGGAGGTTACTGGTGAACCACCATGACAGTTGAGTTAAGGGAATACCACTCATTTCATTTAGGTGAAAAAAGAAAGGAAAGAAAAAATCTTCAGGGGAAAAGGCCTCATTACCATCGACTAACAGCATGGGTGGACACTCACTACAGGGGAGGGGAATGGGAGGTTGAAGAAGTTCTTCCGCTGGAGAAGGTCACAGACCTAAGATTCAGGCCAACTGTGTATTACTTAGAATGTTAGAGAATGCCCCCTGCCCCATGCTTACTCTATTGGCACACAAACAAGCCTCCAATAATAAAACAAAGTAACCAGCGGAATTTGAAGGCTCTGGTGCCCATAGTAACAACACACCTCAACAATGATAACCATAGCAACACTTCCAACACTATTCATCTCCCAACCAGATTATGATAAATCACCACACTAAAAGTGTATTTACCTCACCATCCACTACTCTATACAAGACGACTGGCTTTCACCCAAAAAATCCAAGTCATGTCTTAAAAAAGGAAAATCACAGTCTAAAGCAATCATAAGAACCAGACTCATATATTTCAGACATTGGAACTATCAGACAGGAGATTTAAAATAACCATAATCAATACATTAAAAGCTCTAAGGGAAAAGGAAGACAGTGGTGAAATCTAACAGGTCATTTCAGCAGAGATGAATACTGAAGAATGAATAACATGAAAATGCTAGAAATAGAAAACACAGTAACAAAAAATAAAGAATGCCTTAAATGGATTCATCTGTAGATTTGACACAGATAAGGAAAGAATCAGTTAATGTGAAGACAGGGTAGTAGAAATTACATAAACTGAAAAGGAAAAAAGTGAACAAAATTCTTTAGCTTTAATACAAATGAAACGGTTTTTCACTATTACTTTGGTATCTAGAAAAGATGTTTGTCGTATTAAATTGTTTTGATTCAATCATTCTGATCAAGAATAAAGAACTATGAATTAAAGAGTTAACTCACAGAAGCAAGCTTTGCTAGGCAATCAAGTTGGTACAAAATATTTCAATAGGCTAGTGACATTTCAGTTGTTTAGAATGATGTATTTTTAAAAAAATGTTTTAAATTAAGAGTTTCAGGAAATAAAAAAGGTCCAGAATAAAAAATAACCAGAATATTTTCTCCCACGACCCAGAATTAGTAATGGTTAATATTTTGTCTTTGCATAAAGCTCCTGTTTAACCAAAATAAAACATTAAAGATGAAATTCAGGTCCCCTCCCATATATATGGGAGGCCCCCTCCCTTATACTACGACTGATGTATATTTTGATGTATATTTTTCCAGGGTTTAAATTTTTTTTTTTTAGATTTTGTTTTTAATATTGCAACTGCCCTTCAAAAAGTAAAGAGCTTAAAAATTGTCCTTCCAAAATTAAGCATTAGACTCTCACTCACACCATGATTTTAGTTATCTGTTATACTCAAATGCAATTTAAATTAATCACTTCAACCATGACCCATGTCCTTCTCTTTCGAACTCTGGACATATATCATCCATCGACTTGGCAGTGCTTCTTGCACGTAAAAAAAACTACTGCAAAATCAAATGTCAACAAGCAAATTGCCTCCCCAAATCCGGTCTTTGTTCAGTGTTCCTATCTCACTACAAAGTTATCATCAATTGTCCATTGTCCAAAAATCTAGGTGTGATCTGTCAACATGTTTTTTCCTTTGCAACCCCTTCACATGTTATCTTATCCTCAAGCCCTAAGGATTTTTACCTCCAACATTTCTCTCAAATCTCTCTCCTTTTCAATATCTTCAATCCACCATTATCATGGTCCCACTACCATCATGCCTCACCTAGGTTTCATCACTAAACTTCAAATATTTATAGCCATGTGGTCCCCATCCAACTGCATCAGTCAGAGCTTTTTAAGTTTTCTCTCCACTCCCTCCAACAATAGTTACACTGTCATTCAATGTATCTTAACTCCATTATTTGCTCCCTGGCTATACTTAAAGATAGTATAGACGCGTGTGTGCATGCATGCCCAGTCGCTCAGTCGTGTCCAACTCTTCGTGACCCCATGGATTGCAGCCTGCCAGGCTCCTCTGTCCATGGGATTGCCCAGGCAAGAATGCTGGAGTGGGGTGCCATGTCCTTCTCCAGGGGATCTTCCCCACCCAGGGCTACATCCCATGTCTCCTGAGTCTCCTGCATTGGCAGGTGGATTCTTTACCAATGAACTACCTGGGAAACCAGTATAGCATGGCTATTGCTTACCAAAGCTACCCTCTACATCTGGCACACATACCATGATAAATAAATACTCACTGAATGAATAAATGGATCAAACGGTAAAGAGCATATCTTGAAATAATTATGTGAGTTTCCTTAGGCAAGGAGAATCCAAACCATTTCTTAAAAGCATTATCATTAAACAACATTTTAACATTTGTGTCAAATTTTGAAAGCAGTAATAAACAGCAGTTTCTGTTTTTACAAATATAGATGAGGTTAAACAAAATATACCAAGTAAAAAAAAAATCATACCAAATTGACTAATTATGGGTGAAATTGGCCATTTATGCTTCAACAATGATCAGAGATATCCTTATAAACTATGCATTTTTAATGAATAACACAGTTTGTAGTTTTATGATTTCATTTTAGCATTTCAGAACAGTTCACAAATACACCAATTACTTTGCAATGATATTGTACTCTCATATTACAGGCCAATGCAAGGAAGTAACAACACAGTGGATTTTGAAAGCACAGGGGAAATTCTTGAATGCTTAAGATAATGCTCTCTATTCCTTGTACCTTGTTTATACATGTTTTATAGTTTTATACAGATCTTTAATATAGAACTGAAATAAAAACAAAGAATTATTTTAGCTCTTTAATTTGAAATCTTTTCAAATTTATTACTCCATTTATTTTGGGGGCAATTTTTTCAACTGTGGTAAAATATACATAACATGATATTGATCATTTTAACCATTTTTATATGACAATTCAGTGGCATTAAATACTTTCAAGAAGTTGTACAACCATCACTGCTGTCCATTCCCAGAACTTTTCATCATTCTCTCATTCCAAACAGAAATGCTGCATCCATTAAACTATTACTCCTTTCCTCTTCACCTACTTCCTAGGCAGGCAATCAGTAATCTACTTTCTATCTCAATGAATTTGACTATGGTAGGTAACTAACATGAGTGGAATCATACAATACGTATGCTTTTGTGTCTGAATTATTCCACTTAACAGTGTTTTCAAGGTTCATTCATATTATAGGAGGTATCAGAGTTGCACACCTTTTAAATAATATTTCATTGCATCTACTGTCACCTTTTGCCCTCTGGTCATCTGTTGATGGGCCTTTGGGTTGTTTCCCACCTTTGGGCTGTTCTGAATGGTGGTGCTATGAACATTAGCATACAAGTATCTGTATCAGTTGCTATTTTCCATTTTGAGGGGTATATATTTATCAGCACAATTGCTGGAACACAGGGAAAGTCAAAGTTTACCTTTTTGAGGACCTACTATTTTCCACAGGGTCCACACCATTTTACATTCTGACAAGCAATTTCTAATTTCTCAACATCATCATGACCACTTTTTGTTTTCCTTTTTTTTTGGACAACAGCCACCCTATTCGGTGCAAAGCAGAATCTCATTATGGTTTTAATATGTGTTTCTCTAATGACTAAATGTTGGAAATCTTTTCGTGGGCTTAATTCCTTTTTTGAAGGTTGTTGCCATTCTACTAGATGCATTAAACACTGTGAGTAATCAGTTTTAACTTTTGGAAAAAATTTGCCCATTTAAAATCTGCTAGTATAGTTAATAGCAACTACTTGCCTAACTGGATCATTTGAGGCCCCAGGTCCTATTTGATCCATGTCCATTTCCTCTACTAGGCAGACAGGGACTGTTCCAGGGTTGTGGGAGTTCCAGGAGGGCAGGAGCTATGCTGATATTGCTAATTACCATATTTCTGGGCTCATTACCATATTTCTGGTGTCTAATACAATATCTGGCACAGTAGCTTCCAATAAATAAATTTGGTTAATTAATTTAGTAAATCTATTATGAACACATTTGCAGAGCAGAAACAGGTTTAATACTGAGAAGTCCTAGGGTTTCCTGTCTCATCCCAATGGATGACATCCCATCCCATGACTCTATGAACTGTATACATGTTACATGCTACTGACTCCCAAAGTCACAGCCCTTGACCTGACCTCTTCCCTGAGCTTCAGGTTCCTATAACCAGCTGCACACTTAGGTACCCAATAGGTGCCTCAAACTTCACACGTCTAAACCTAGACATTTCCAGAATTTCTATACAGAACAGTGACTATCTAGTTGGCAAGCTTATTCTTTTGTTTAGATCATATGTTTGCCTGTTGCCAGGGTGGAAAAAGAGGCCAGTGGGTATTTCTGAGACTAAAAGTCCTCCAAGTCACCTCCTGGTGCTGCCAATGGTGACTAAGACAGATCTCTTGCTTTCCCTAGCAAACTCATTCATCCCTTCAGGTACCTGTTTCAGACAAAAGCCCAGGAGACATCTGCATTGCCCTCCTACCCTGACTCCTGACCTCCTGTGCATCAGCAAGAGCTGCTGAATTGTTTCCAATCCTGTATATATCCCCCAACCACTTTTCAGGATCCCTGTGGATACCATTCTCTAGATCTAATCTACCATGAGTGCTTTCTGCACACCTAACTGGTCTCTCTGTTTCTACTCTGGCCTGTCCTGTTTCTTCACCCCCTTCCTGCACGTTCCACCCAGTATATGCACACAGCAGTCAATTACGTCCTGCCGATCTAGTGTGGTCTCAAACTGTCCTATAACATGGTACTAGTGTAAAATATAACAAAAGCAAAACACCTCTAAGAAACTTTACTTGGGGCATTGAGAAAGATCAGTGTTTGTATTTCAGACGATTTCCTCTTTGGACTTCCCAGGTGGCTTAGTGGTTAAGAACTAACCTGTCAATGCAGGGGACACAGGTTCAATCCCTGGTTTGGGAAGAGTCCACATATCGCAGAGCAACTAAGCTCATGTACCACAACTACTGAAGCCCGCACACCTAGAGCCCCATGCTCCATAGCAGGAAAAGCCACCGCAAAAAGAAACCAGTGCACTGCAACTGAGAGTAGCCCATGCTTGCTGCAACTAGACTAAGCCCATGCACAGCAAAGACGATCCAGTGCAGCCAAAAACAAAAACAAAAAAAAAAACAAAAAAAAGAAATGTTTTCCTCTTTGAGGCTGCAGAAAAGTGTGTTCAGGGCTCAACTTCAAGAGTCTTCTTGATTACAAATCATATATTTTGCTAATTTACAATATAATTGAAAGTAAAGTTTGACAATAAGTATACTTTAAATTATAAACACTGAAAAAAGCAAACAAAACAGAACAAAAAACGGAGTGTGTTGTCTGCCAAAATGCCTTTTGTTTTTGTTGTTATTCATGGTTGCATGATTTGAACCATCATAGAAAGACTATCAGAGGAAGTGTTAGGCGCTAAAGCATTTAAAGGACTTTCTTCTTTCTTTGTAAAGGATACATGAAACCTGGAAATCAGAAACATATTTACTGCAATACTCAAAGTATCAAGAACTGCCCAACGAAGGTTTATTTCAAATTAGTTTTCAAATTTAAAAATAACAGGATTAAATTATACCTTTATAGTTTCTATTAGACACTTAAGAGTGGCTTGTATGTTTTCTGATTGGTTTATAAGCAGGTGTGATTCTACTATGTTCAGGATCACATCTCTCATTTCCCAGAACAATGAAGTTCAAAGTACATTGCAATTACCTAAGGGCATATATGTTATCTTATAACATCTATAGAATTTATGGCTTCCCAGGCAGCTCAGTGGTAAAGGATCCGCCTGCCAAGGCAGGAGACGCAAGAGATGCAGTCTTGATCCTTGGGTTGGGAAGATCCTCTGGAGAAGGAAATTACTATTTACTCCAGAAAATCCCGTGGACAGAGGAGCCTGGCAGACTTCAGTTCATGGGGTTGCAAAGAGTCAGACACAACTACGTACTCATGTGTACAGAGAATTTCAGAGAATTTATATCTTTAGACACTTGGGCTTAAATACAACCTATCAGATTATTATTATTTCATCTCTACCTTACTTTGGTGTTTTACATCCCAAATTCAATTTCCTAGAGATTTCCATCAGAGAAAGCGATGGCACCCCAGTCCAGTACTCTTGCCTGGAAAATGCCATGGATGGAGGAGCCTGGTGGGCTGCAGTCCATGGGGCTGCTAAGAGTCAAACACGACTGGGCGACTTCACTTTCACTTTTCACTTTCATGCATTGGAGAAGGAAATGGCAACCCACTCCAGTGTTCTTGCCTGGAGAATACCAGGGATGGGGGAGCCTGGTGGGCTGCCATCTATGGGGTCACACAGAGTCGGACATGACTGAAGTGACGCAGCAGCAGAGATTTCCTTAGATGCATTATTAACCTGTACAACAATAATCTGTTTCTTACAGTGCACACTACTAATAATCTTTGTAATCATTTCCCGTGCCTCCATTTTTATTTTGGAATACATATATTTAGGTAAGGAGAAGCAAAAACAGAATCTTCCGTTGACAGAGTACTATGAATCAACTCAGTAGAAGTTGGTATAATCAAGCATAAAACTCTGAATAAAGTTACTGTCTTTGAGAAGTATATCCAATAAACCTAAGTCTACTTTTGTTCATTTTGCTGTTTATAAAACTTGGTGATAAGAGGCTTTTGTCCACTACAGAACTAGATATTTGGATAAAAATGTTGCTGGTCTGGGATTCATGCTACCCCAAAGCAATATCAATTTGCTGGGGGATTATTTTCCTCTGTTCTTATTCAGTGTTAGTAGTTTCAAATATTTTAAGTTTCTTTTTCCCCAGTGTTTTATGAAATTAATTCTATATATTGGGGACCACAGCAACTATTATAAAGGTGTGACCCAAATTGCCCGATGATAGTATTCGGTATGCCTCTGCCTCTCCCAGATCCTTCAGATGGTGCTATTTTTCTACATTCTATTAGCTATCAGGATTTTCAGGCTTTAATTTTTTAAAAAATGTTCCATATCTGAGCCCTCTGATACATCCTGAGTTATAGTTACAGTTACAGTCAGATAACTTCTCGGGAAAAATGACTTTGTAGTTGGAACATGTTTTCTCCATCCTTCCATATTAACTTTTTCCAGTTCACGCTTGTGAGCTGAGTGTTCTGAATGGTACTACAAAAATCCTGAGCGTCTGGATCTGCTCTGTCTTAACACTATGATTTGCAATACGACTTAGCCCACCTGAATAAGCCTGAAATCATTCTGAGCTCTAGCTTTCTTTGTTTCAGTAGAACTGGGGTCTTTTTGTTTTTTTAAATGCCACTCATGATCATTCTTCAGGTTTTGCCAGTGTTCAGTATCATACCTCTGTGTGTTTCACTAAGCGTTTACTTTAGATTTACTTTGGGGCTGGATATAGTAGCCACTGAGTCTGGAAGAAATGGATAGTGACGTTTTTATTTTAGCAGAAAAATCCTATAACATTCTGTGCCATATGTAATGTTTAAAGGTGGCAACGTATGTACATATGGCACATATATGGCTGCAGCTAAAATATAGTGTTGTGTACAGGTCAAAAATTCTGATATATTTCCCAGGTATATCCCTCACCTCATTTCATGGCACCTTGGGAATGTGAGAGTGTTCATGAAATATATTTTGGTCTCTTTCCCCCCAAAGAGGAATAAGTTATTTCAGCTGTTGCTTCATTTTCTTCTCTAGCTTTGTGAAACATACTCATTCTTCCATAGTTGTGTGGTAGAAAAGACCATGGCTGTGGCCTCAAATAAACTCGCATTGGAAACCCAGCTTTATCAATAATCTGACTCTGTGACTAGTTAGCATCACAACATTCTCCCTTCTGACACGTAGGATATGAATGAACTTCTCCCAAATGGAACTGAAGTCTCACTGACATCTAATAGATACTGAGTGCTGGGTTTTTAAGAAAATCTTACAGCTATGTCCAGTGTTAGCTATGTGTTTAGAATATTTTCTAGCACACAGATACTCTTGATCAATAGTTTATTTTTGTTCTTAGCATTCCCATATAATTTGGGGTATCTGTACATTCCCAAACATTCCTGAGCGCTCTCCTAGGCTTCCTCTAATTGCTTCTTATCCTGTCCCCCCTGGTAAGCCACATCCTGTTGGCCTTTACAAAGGTCAGCAGCAGCCACGACAGCATTTGAAAATAACTGAATAACCCTGAACTCGCCTCTCCCCTTTGGATAATTTCCTTAGAGCTTAGTCCTTTGAACATTGACCTGGTTGCACAAAATGTCCCTTTCTCAGCAGGAAACTCCAAATCCCATTCAGTCTTCCCTCCCTCATTCCAGAGGACAGGGAGGAGGCAGAGGGTAGGGAGAAGGAATGAGAATACTTTCTCTGAAAGAGTTGTCAGCATACACAGCAACACATACACACACACATAATTTCTTTTGAAAAAATAAAATGAGTGCATTGTATGCCATCAGTGCTGTCATCCCTTGCAATATGTTCACATCCTTGCACAAGAAAAGAAAAAGAAAAAACTTCTCTGTTTCGACGCAGCCTGTAAAGCTCCTAAAGAACACGGTCTCTATGAGGCCCCTGTCCACATTCAAATGAATTATGTCTCCCTGTTATACCATGAACTGCAGGTGGATGAAGCAGAGAAGCTTCTTTGCTCCCCCTGAAACTTTCAGTCGCTTTCTCTGTTTTTCTTTCTCAGTGTATCCACATCTGTCTTGGTCCCCAAAGCTGTTGCAAGTCAAATAGTCAGTGCAGAGAATCATTTGTATTTTGCTTCTTTGCTATTTTGGGAATTTTTTTGTTGTGGTTTTGTTTCCTTTTGTGTGGTCACTTTTTTTCTGTCTTTTGCTTTCTACTAAGGGAGCATCTCATAGCTCTGGTCCATATGACCTCTGAGACAGGATGAAAAGCTAAGTGTAACATGTGCCTACTAAGTGCTAGAACTAGCTATTATCTTCCCATTTATGAGGTTAACACCCCAGTTAGTATCTAATAAAGAAGAAATAGCTGAGACTCAGAGAGTGCTGGTGGCTTTCTCCTTCCTTCACAGTAATAAAGACCCAGCTCTGTGCCTTTCCCACCAACCCTGTTGATTCAGTTTTTTGCCTCACCTGTGTCCAAACTAGAACCCCCACAATCACTATCCTTACTCCCCACATGCACACTCTAGTGATCAAAGTTGCTGGGAGTTCCCTCACTGGGTGGGAGTTAGTTGCCTCTCTCCCAATGGCAGGGGCCAACTTGGCTCAGGATTCTTGAGAATCAGGTGGGGACCCATTTGGTAGGGGAAAGTGTTGAGAATTGGGAGGAAAAAATTCATAAAAAGAGTAGAGAATGGAGGATTTTAATTAATGACTAATATATTTCATCTTTTGTTGTCCCCAGCTCTTTCAACTTTCTAGTATTGTTGGTTGAAAACTGGCCCTTAGTGTAAGCAAGTGTGGCCAGTCCTCCACTGTAGGGCCGCCATCTTGAAAATCACCAAACTACTATCCTACTAGTTCTTCCCTGCATTGTATTCCTTCCTTTGCTAATCAACTTCTGCCACACTGTGCTCTCTTGCAAGACCTAAGTTTCTCTATGCCGCTTTTGGCATAAAGGGCCACAAAAAATGAAACAAAAACCTGGCCAGCCGCGTGATGTAAGCATTTGCTTGCTCTGTGGAAGCTGAGAAGTGGGAGATGTCTGAGTCACTTCCTGGCACTTCCATCAGGGCTTTGCCAGAGATGGCGAGTATGCAAGACAATAACCTAATGTTATAGACACCACAGTAAGTGGTGTTGTCCCCCATACTCAATTTCTAAGCCCTTTTGAAGGGTATCACAGGGTCAACTCAGATGGACTAGAACAACTCTTTTGGGAGCTTTGACACTAGAGCTTGTCCTTGAATTTGATACCATACCCTCCTTCTGATAACAGAGTCTCCTCTTTGCCATAAATCCCAGCCCATGGTTCTAAGCCTTACAAGGCAAATAGCCTATGGTTTTAAGTCCTGACTTCCCTAGACACTGAGCATTTGCGTAGCCCCATGCATTACGTGTGGAAAATCTCACCTTACTGGTAGAATGATTTCTCTTCTTTTTTATTATTATATAACTATATGGTGCTAACAAGTATTCTTTATTATGCTTTCTTTTGTAATGACTTAAAGTCAGCAAATGACTTTGGGCAATTCATATGGTTTTGAGAGTAAAGAATAACTTGTATTTCCTGAAGATTTAAGAAAAATGTCTATCTGAATATATAGAGCTCACCCCATACTAATCTATAAATGTGTGCTTTGTCAAATATAAAGGCCAAGTTATTTCTCTTCACTCTAACATTATTTCAGTGGCTACAAACTTTCTGCCAAAAAAAACCCATCAATAATTCGGAACCCTAAATGGAACAGGAGGGGCCAAGCATAAGTATAAGCAAAAAACTCAAGGGATAAGTATCTTTGTGTGTGCTTAGGCCCTTAGTCGTGTCTGACTCTTTGTGACCCCATGGACTGTAGCCCCACCAGGCTCCTCTGTCCATGGGATTCTCCAGGCGAGAATACTCGAGTGGGTTGCCATTTCCTTCTCCAGGGGATCTTCCCACCCAGGGATTGACCCAGGTCTCCTGCACTACAGGCAGATTCTTAACCATCTGAGCTAACCAGGGAAGCCTCAAGATTCTTTGTAGCTAAACTAAAAAGAATTATGACCATTTTACATCTATACTGTATGTCTGCGCATATATGCAGAGAGAGAGAAGAAGGGAGGTGGAAGGAAAGGGAGAGAAGGAGGTAGAGGAGAAAAGAGTATTAACAGCAGACTTGTAACTCATTCCCTACGGGATGAGTGGAGTGAATGAACTCAACCTCAACAGACTCCTTATAAACACGCTAATGACCACCCAGACCTTGTTAATCTTGTTAATGGCCTTTAACTAGGCAGAAAGATACCTGAAAGTCCCTATCTATAAAATTTTTTTAGGCAGGATATACGCTGGTCTGGCTATTTTCTTACTGTAAATAAACCTGGAATTTATGGCTTTATGAGTCATGACTGGATGGAACAGGGCATGGTCACTTGGAGTATTTTCCCTATGTTTGTCATTAACAGATTATAAAATGGAAGCCTTTGAAGATGGAAATGGCTTCCTTTCAATATCACTATTTATGCATAAATGTTTTAAAAGGCCTTTCTGTGAATATGAAACAAAGCATATCATAATGTGAATGAATAGGGATATTTGGTCATTGTATCTGATTATTTCAGGTTCCTCCAGGTGAAGAATGTTTTATTGTGCCTGGTGTTTCCCTATAATCGTTTGAATCATTAGTAAAGATCGGTACTAGATAAATCTGCACTTTATGTGAATCCAGTTCTAAATTCAGCCCTTTATACTTACACAGTGTGTACTTGTTTTAACTTAAATTCCTTTTGCAATGAGAAAAAGGAAACAAAAGGAAAGAAAATAAATGGGCCATGTGTCTCCCTTATCATGTTGTCCCCAGTTCGCAGGAAGTCAAATGTTTAAGAAAAGGTCAGGTTTCAAGACTAGTGAGGGATATAACACTTACACATTCTATATCAAAAATTATGTAAATGGCCCTTCATTTTTTTAATTACCTTAGAATCATTCTTTGAGACAGCAAGGACCTCTGTAACTACCTTCAGCCATAAGTCATCTTTCCATCTTTCCTGTTTTAACTCTTGAAATATTTTTGTTAATTTTCAGATCCCTCTTCTCCCCAGCTAAGCTGTAAACACTCCTTGACAACACCTGCATTAGATATCTTTGCATCTATTAGCACCTTATTACCTCACATGTAACTTGAAAATAAATATTTAATAATTTGTTTTATTTGATTTGGGGGATTAAACACATCCTTGAGCACTTACCTCTGATCCTCATAGGCATTCTTATAAAGGAAGAGAGAAAACCAGATTAGAGGTGTTCCATATAATGTTTTTATTCCAGGTAATCTAACTGGAATTACAGTTGATTAAGTCATATTTGGGGAGCAATTTCAGCATGAGTTCACTCATTTTCTGTGTTTCAGTTGGGTGAGAGCAGAGAGAAATACTTGATGGCATGGGGTGCCTGGTTGAACTGCTGAGAAACTGAACATCTTTGAAAGTTGCTGTTTTAGAGGAAGCATTTTCCAGTGAATGTATTCCTTTAGAAGCTCCTTGCCAAAACTGCTGTGAGGATATTTCAGGAAAATGCCTTCAATTCTGCTTCTGTCAAAACACACAAGCTACCTCAGGTGCTAAGGTTGTTTGGTGACTGCATGTAGCCTTATGTCTTAACAGTGAAGATTTTGAAACAGGTTGGGATGAGAGAGGTGGTAGAGTCTGAGAGAGACATTACAAACAGAACCAGAGTGGCATCCAATGGGAAAGAAAGACTTCAAGTGTGGGATTTAATTCTATTCAACCAGTCCTTTCCATTTGCTGGTAACTGTTAGATGTCATTTTATTGTTGTTCTATTGTTATTGAACTATTGTTGAACTATTATTGAACTATTATTATTCAGTCGCTAAGTCATGTCCAACTCTTTGCCACCCCGTGGACTACAGCACTCCAGGCTTCCCGTGTCTTTCACCATGTCCCAGAGTTTGCTCAAAGTCATGTCCATTGAGTCAATGATGCCATCCAACCATCTGATCTTCTCTTGCCCCTTTCCTCCTGCCCTCAGTCTTTCCCAGCATCAGGGTCTTTTCCAGTGAGTCAGTTCTTCGCATCAGGTGGCCAAAGTATTGGAGCTTCAGCATCAGTCCTTCCAATGAATGTTCAGGACTGATTTCCTTTAGGATTGACTGGTTTGATCTCCTTGCAGTCCAAGGGACTCTCAATAGTCATTTATCAAGCATATAGAAAATAGATTAATTGCATAGGTGTCTAATGCTGATATATAAAAAAGATTTTATATATCTATTTTTTATATATCTATTTTCTTTTCAAATAGAGCTTTGTTTTCTTTTGTGGGTTGGGGGGGAGTTGCTTTTATTTTGGTAGGGGGAAAAGTCATTGCATTATATCTTTTTGAATAGACTTTCTTGTCAAGAAACTTAGAGTTGTTTATCTAGCTCTTATTTCATATATGCAACTGCCAAGCCATTTCTGTTTTACTGTAAGCACTGCAGAGTAGCAAAAGTCATCCTTACTCTGCTCAGCCTCGTTCATCATCAACAAAATTGCCAATTATATTCTAAGTCCTTGAATGTATTGCTTGAGCAGAAGATATATAAGCTGAAAGGAAGCAGCTCAGTGTTGAGGTAGAAGTTTGATCTTTCCACACTGGCTGATAGATTCAAAGCGTACTAATCTTTTTGTGAGTTGTGAG